>NC_062970.1:48295563-48314563 GCF_023119035.1 Salvia hispanica | reverse complement strand
ATCATACGTAATAGTCACATCGCTTCGTGTGTCTAAACCACTTATAGCCCAAATCTGTTCCAACTTTTCGTTCCTCATTATTGCATTCTCTTTAAAAAGAGACATGTGCAAGAAACACGACTTGAGTTGTTCATCCAAGCTATTATACATCGGTTCCAATAACTTCAACGATTCACTCAAATCGACTGAATCAAAAAGTTCTTCCCATTCAATCCCTGAAAGTCTTTGCTTTGCTTTCTGCCTTGCAACATCTATTATAGCTATAGGCAAACCCCCACACTTCTTCAACATCTCTTTACCCTTCCTCTCCAACTCCTTTGAGAAGTTGTTCTCAACACTTGTAAATTTGTCAATTGTTTTCAAAAACAATTTCCAGCTCTTATCAGAATCCAAAACTTTCATCTCATGAGTATAGTAGACGTACGCTGTTCTAATCTGATAGCGACTTGTGAACAACAACCTACTTCCATGACCTGATTACATACAAGTTAACAACAATTAATGGCAAAAGAAAGACTCAAATGATCATTGAGCTTCATGATTTGGATTATTAGACTATTTGAAATAGTCAGTTGGCTAGAATTAAGTCTGTGGTTGACGGTGAGATCTACAATTCGTTATATATCTAAAATGATAGCGTTTTATGTGTGACGAGACAAACTTGCCAAGATTTCTTGCCATGTAAAAGCATTTCAATTTCTATTTCTATTTCCACATAAATGTGAATAAGTTTAAGTATGCATAATTAACTCCAAGATAAGGAATAAAGACTAACATACCTTTGTCCGGAAGTCCATCCAAGATGGATTGCAAGCGCATTTCTGGCAGCAAGTTGTCGAGAACTATGAAATATGTCTTTCCTTGCAGGTGTTGGAGAAGCATCTTTTGCAGGCTCCGGTTGTCCATTTCCTCCGCCAACAACGAATCTCCATCAAGTTCCACCAACTGCTGTATCAGTTCCACCAGCACTTCCTTTACACTTGTGTAACTAGAAATGCTTATCCAAGCGCGGTGCTTGAATTTTCCAACGATGGCCGGATGATTGTACACTTGTCTCGCAAGAGCTGTCTTTCCCACACCAAGCATGCCTTTGATACACGAGGTCACAAGGCCCGTGTTCTCATTAAGAATCACTCTACCAATAAGCTGCTGCACGTCTTTCTCCAAGCCCACCACGACACCTTCTTCTCCCGCACTTTGTGAACCACTCACCGCCTCACCAACTCCAAACTCCATCATCCGCATTTTCATCTTCCTCAGCAAGTCCAGGGATTTTTTGTCTTCAAAATAGTAAAAGTAATGACCAAAGTCTCTAGTGAGGTCCGCGATAACTTGAGCCATCTCGGCAAAGTCAGCAAGCAAATAACTCAGCCTAGTCCTTTCACGTGATTCCTCGTCTTTCAAGAAAGCCAACATCGTTCTCAACTCACTTATTATCTCTTTCAGGACCCACTCGTGATGTGTGTTTATAGTCGGATTCTCAACGAGAACAGTCTCCAGTTTTCGTATTGCTCCTAAGATGATTGCCTCCGACATGTTTCAGGGCAAACTGCAATTGCGGAAAGTGTAAGATTTTCCGTGCAAAATAGAAATGCTCCAACTGTAATGGGACACGGAGGGAGTAATAAATGTTCGTATATTATCGTTTTAAATCTCGTTCCAAAAATGAATCCGGCTCAGCAGATTCGGACCGATCCAAGATCAGTTATTACCTTCCCTAGGACTTGTTTGTATCTCAAGAATATTGCTATTAGGGGTGTTCGATACGTTAGACAAGATAATCTAGATATGAGATAAGTCAAAATAGACTTTATCTAGGATTGTAATATTAGCAATGTAAAGACGGGCCGAGATACAGTGTCGCGCCCAAGTTTTCGACAGAAAGACAATAGAAAAAGAGATACGAATAAACATGACCTCTGGTCATAACCAAGTGTGAACCTAATGAATCCTTAGAAATTTAGATCCGATTCAGATCCAAAAGTTTGAAGAATCAATTTTTTCTAAAAATGGGGAAAAAGGAATTTCCCAAATCTAAAAGCTTTTTACTTTTTTGTGTCTATTTTAGTTAAGATTTCTATGTAATTGAACTTAGTAAATCTTCTTAAGCCATTTCACCCAAGCTTTTTGCAATTTTATGAAGCAAATGAATTCAAAATTTCAAATAATACAGCATAAACATGTGAATTATGAAACTATTCAAAGAAAAGAAAGTACCTTTTGTAATTAATCTGGATTTGATTTTCCGATTCAACCTTTCCCTATAGTGATTTGGACGATATGAAGGGATTTGAGCAACAAATTCATTGACTTAATATGGTCAAGCTGATTAGGATCAAATGGAGAAAAAAAAAAAAAAAATGGAGTAAAACAAATAGTGCAGCTGGCTTAGACTATAATAATCCTAATAAATTACTTAAATCATCATTTCCTAGACGCAATTAATAAATCTGTTTACGTATTTCGATGGCGCAATTAATGGACAGTCAAATTTATGGTCATAAAATAAGATGATTGTCACACCTAATCCAGCTTAATTTTAAGGAGACTTTCGAGTTTCGATTAAATAATTTATAATCAAGAAAAATCTTAATTAATTTGTTGATGTGAAACAATGAATCAATTTATAATATGCTTCTGATAAGGGTATATTAATGCCCAATTAAAGTTCTTTGTACTTAACTATTTCTTTATCTTTTTGTAATGTTTGTTCCAATGTTTTAAAAACTGGACCTGAGTGAACTGACGAAGCTACTGGTTCATGGTTTAATCGGTCAGGCCGGTTTAATCACTGATCGAACCTTTATACTATTATAAATATATTAAATTAAATATATGTGCACAAAAATATAATAAATGATAAAATATAATTCATAATATTTAAAAAGTATATTAGACCTTGTAAATAATTTGTTAGATATAATACATATTATAACATTATAACTTAAAATGTCATTAAATTTAGACATTTACATATTCATTGTTAATAACCATATTTTCTTAAACAAAATACGGAAACTTAACAACAAATTAAAATAATAAATACAAATCATAATATTCAATAATTATTTACACCATTATTAATTATAACTTAAAAGTATAATATATAAGTAATTATAATATATAATCAAAGCCTAATTACGATGGAACTACACATTTTTTTTTGCAATTATCAGCTTCCACACTCAAAAACTTATTGTTACACTTTGATGGACTGATCTATATTTTTCTTACATGCAAATATATATACTAAAAACTGTAAATGAAAAGTAATAGTAGCTTCTTATTCTAACTTTTAACTTACGCAATCTTCTTCAAACTATTTTATCTTCTTCCTAAACTATTTCTAAAACATTGAGAAATTAGAAAGATAGACATATATTTTGTGGATAAAGAGAGATTCTCATTTTTAAAATAAAACTTAGAACATCAATAAAAGAGTACCAAAACATTGTATCGATCCGATAGTTCCAAAACATCGAGAAAACTTACTGAGAGGAACACTAACAACAATCCAATTCTCCAAGTAAGCAAATTTTGAATAAAATCTCAATTCAAAAGTGCCTAACTACTCTCCTTATCCTCCCCCTGAAAAGATTAGAAAAACAAATATATAAGCATTTTTCATATGCTAGGTCAAATAAGTTACCAAAATATTGAATTAACTTCTTCATTTTCCCCACCTAAGAGCACAACACCAACAAAGGCTACATATACTAAAAATAAACAAATGCTCTTTTAAAACCATACAAAAAATTGGACACCAAAAGAGTAGAAAATGCAATGACCAAAGCTACTGCAAATTGCATATAAAAAACTTGTGATTGGACTCACGTTTCTTGCTTTGATTGCTTGCTTGATATGTGATTCAGCAGGCCGTTGGTCAAAGCAGAATTCGATGTTAGAGAAGCTTTCATTATGCTTAAAGCCCGAGAATTTCATCTACGCTTGTGGTTATGAATATGAAATATTTGTGATTAGATAAAACAAGAATACAAGTAAATTTACCTCTTCCAAGCCAATTTAATAGAATTAGGATTATGTTTTGTGGGCATATGATATATTGTATGAATAACCAAGCTAATACAATGTAGTAGTCTTTAAAGTTCTTTCATCTTTTATATTCTATATTAATATTTTTATGTTCTAACACTTTATTTACTAACAACCAATAGATCGTGAGTATGATAAATCATTAACATTCTCCTTCGAGAAAAAAGAATTGATTGAAAAAAAAAAATGATTTTAGAACACCAATAAACTGAATAAATTTATAGTGAATTTTTATGTTTCATTTGATATGGGAAAATCATCCATGATCTAAACTTGAAATGTTGCACAAATTGAAGATTTTGCTCGATAAAGATATTATTAGATACAAATTCAATCTTTATTGATATTTCCATGCTATTAAAGTTAGTAAATTTTCGTAAGTAGGTGATATTGGATCCATCAATCTGCAGTCTTCAGTGTAAACATTAATAAATTAACTAAAATTTAATTAGAAATAAATAAGATGAATATACATAATTAATTACGATAAATTACACAAAAAAATTTAGCGTAAAAAAGTACATCATTCAAATCACAACAAATGAAATGTTTCGACTATAAATTATGGACTGATGTCGACTTCCACTATTTTCGACATTAATCCCGAATTTCTGATCTTTGTTGCTATATGTTTGGTTGTTATCATTTTAAATTTCTTCAAACGCTTCATCGACCCAATCCCTTGCGGGAGTGTCTCCAGATGTGGACAATTCTTGATTTCTAGTTGCTCAAGCATAGCCTTTGCACCTTCTTCTACTTGTACGTTTCTCAGGTTCCACAAATCATTGATGTGTAGGATTAGGAGATCAGGAAACCCGCTGAACTGTATAGACATTTTCCGACCAGTGTATGCATTCCTCAGTTTGAGGCACTCTAGCCACGGAAGATTCTTTAGTACTGGCATGGGATCTTCGTCAAGACAAGTATTTACCAAAGCCAAATGTCTAATCAGTTGAGGGAAATTATTGGCACTTGGTAGCCTAGACAAATGCCCTTCCAGTTTCAGTGTCCGGAGTCTCTCTAGAATACCAATATTGTCCAAACACGGTATCCTTTTGAAACGAAACCCACTCAAGATAAGGTGACTAAGGTTCCCCAGTTCAGCTAGTGATGCAAAGAGCTTGCCTACATTGGAGTTTTCATCAACTTCTTCAACACCCAATTTTTGGAGACAAATCATCTTTTTCAAGCTTGAGACTTCGTACATCCAATCATAAATCGAGATGTAGGTTAGGGTCTTAAGATTCTCTAACGCGTCTGCTTTTAAAGGTTCCTGGTAAATCACATTAGACATGTAGATATGCTGAAGGGTACTGATTTCCCATATATTACTTGGAATCTCCACCATAAAGTTTAGAGCTACATCGAGAACCTCGAGCTTTTTCAAGTCTCCAAATGAGTGTGGGATCTCTTGAATATAATTGTTTCTCAATCCCAAATACCTTAACTCAATCAGTGTGCCCATAGTTTCTGATAAAGTCTTCACCCCAAAATCTTCGATGTCGAGTATCTTGAGCACTTCAAAATTCTTCCAATAAGACTGGCCAGCATCGTCCAAGTAGCGACCACCGCCATGGAGGACGAGAGAATCAAGATTTTTTTCCTGACTCGTGGTCTGATTAAACTTCTCTCTACCACAAAGGATAACACGATGACGAGGATTCAGAGAGGGTCTACTATTTCCATTGGTCCTTAGGACCTCAAAGCCTATTTCCTCCTCTGCTTTTTTTACGGATAACTTGTGCAATAGAGGATTCATGCGACACCTTTTCACTTTGTCGTTTATTTGGTACGGGTCTAGGACTTCAACGATGGAGTGACTAGATAAATCGTACGTCCATGTGTTTAATCCTCTTATCAATGTGTTTAATCCACTTACAGTCCAAATTTGTTCCAACTTTTCATTCCTCATTATTGCATTTTCCTTAAAAAAGGACATATGCAAGAAACATGCCTTGAGGTCTTCGTCCAATTCATGATACATCGGTTCCAATTTCTTTAATGATTCACTCAAATCAATTGAATCAAAAACCTCTTCCCATTCAATGCCTGAAAGTTTTTCTTTTGCTTTTTGTATTCCAACATCTATTATAGCTATTGGCAAGCCACCACAATGTTTCAGCATCTCCCTCCCCTTACTCTCCAAGTCCTTTGAGAATTTGTTCTCATGACCTGTAAATTTATCAATTGTTTTCAAAAACAATTTCCAGCTCTGATCAGAATCCAAGGGTTTCATCTCATGAGTATAATAGACTTTTAGTGTTGTAATCTCACGGCGACTGGTTATCAGCAACCTACTTCCATTGCCTGTTTTCAAACATGTTAAGAACAAATTACGACTAAAGGAGACTCGGGTGCTATTTAACGTTATGATTTGGATTATTGGACAAATTGATAGTTGATTGTTTTTTCGGCCTTCCAAGATTATTTTAGATACCTTCTTATGAATTGCGATTAACTGAAAATGTGTAATATCTGGGATGGGAATTGTCCAAACCCAACAAGGTTTTGCCAAGGACATTAATTTCGTGCAGATTCTTGTCGGATTATCGTGTCGTGTCAAAAATTGTCATACTTAGCCAGGGACGGATCTAGCAACTAGTTAGCATGGGCAAATGCCCTACCCCAAATTTCATCACATATACATAAATTATACTCCCTCTGTATCTTGTATAAGCATTTTAATTTCTATTTCTATTTCGATTCTATTTAAAGGTGAATAAGTCTAAGCATGTAGAATGAATTCTGAGATATTAGTAAGAAGACGAACATACCTACTTGTTGCCGTAGACGTAGAAAGAAGGCTTCGAAGCCCATATATGGCAGCAGGTTGTCAAGAACTATGAAAAACGGAATTCGTCGCAGGTGATCGTAAATAATCTCCATACGACTCCGGTTTTCCATTTCCTCCACCAACAATGAATTTCCACCATGTTCAATCAACTGTTGCATCAGTTCCGAAACCAACTCATCTTTACCCGAGCCAATAGAAAGGGTTATCCATGCACGGCGGTGCTTGAATCTTTCAACGACGGCCGGATGGTTGTATACTTGCCTGGCGAGAGTTGTCTTTCCCACACCAAGCATGCCTTTGACACACGATGTCACGAGGCCGGGCTCCTCCATAAGAATCACTTTACAAAGCTGTTGCACGTCTTTCTCTAAGCCCACCACGACAGTACCTTCTCCAACACTTTGCGGTGTGATAACCTTCTCACCAACTCCGTGCTCCATCACGCGCTTTCTTAACATCCTCAGCGAACCTAGCGCATTTTCCAATTTACTAATGTTTCTTTTGTTCTCAGCCGAATGCCGAGCTATATCGACAAAGTCAGCTACCAAATGATTTAGCAAGCTCCTGTCTCCCAAATTATTGTATCTCAAGAAATCCAGCATCATTCTCAGCTCATTTGTTACCTCTTTGATGATCCAACGGTAATTATCATAAATAAACCTATCACTAACCAGAATACTTTCCATTTCTTGAATCGCCTCTAAGATGATGGACTCCGACTTGTTTCGGGGTAAACTGTACGTACAAAAATTGTTGCATAGAAATGAATTCAGAATTATCATATGTATACAAATGGATTGATAAGAATGATCTAATCTAATCCACTAGTTTACTTTAATAGAATTAAGAGCAGGTCAATTTTGGTGTTAAACATATAACCAAAATACGAATTTGGTCCAAAACATTCACTTTTTGAAAAAATATGTCAATAACAAATGAAATCCTTGTCGTCGGAGTGTTCTTTTTTGATGGTTTCGTCAAAAAAAACTAACGGTCATGCCATTGTGCAATTAGCGTTGACCGTTATCCTTGACGAAACCATAAAAAAAGGACTACTTCGTCAACATTTCATTTGTTATGGACTTGTTTTTCAAAAAGTAAATGTTTTGCACCAAATTCGTATTTTGGTCATTTGTGTAGGGACAAAATTGACATTTACTCTAGAATTAATCAATTTTGAGCTTGACCATTGATAGGCTAGTTTTCGTCACTCGGATTTGATCACTTTTAGCACTTATAAGTTGAATATTTGCATGAGAAGATGCTATTTTGGCAGGGAATGGAGCATATGGATCGGAGGCATTGTAGAAAGGCATTTGTAATGGAGTGATGCAAAAAGGAGGCAAAAAGTGCAAGAATTTGAAGAAAATCAGAAAAATGGCAAACTGCCCAAGCTGTCAGCTTGGCCAAGCTGGACCCGACGGGAAAATGCATGAAGCCACTTGAGCACAATTACAAGACTGCTTCCTTTTGCAACACGTGTCCACCTCCGTCTAAGGCATGGGAAAAGGGAAATATCTTTTGTTGAATGAGAGATATGTATTAAAAAGACTTTAACTTTCCAAGAACCATCTAACACTTTATCACTTAGCTTTAGTTTAGTTTAGTTTACTCTCTCTCTAGAAAGCTTTTACTCTCTTCCTTAAGAAGAGGGTTTGAACTATTGCAGCCAAGATCTTAATTCACCATGGGTTGAAGCTTGTAGTAGATTTTAGTTTCTTTAATGCTTTAGTCTCTTTGTAGCACTTGTGTTGAAACTTATTTCCAACATCTTAACTCTCTATTTAATGGTTTTTGGAGGCTGATCTTTAAGAGCTTTGGTGTATTTATTTCTCTAGTGTTAAAGCATTTACTCTTAGTACTTGTGTTCTTGTGTTTTTTAGGTGAAGATCCTTGTTTTTAAGTTTTAACTTTCATTTCTTGCCTAGTTAATTGTTGTTTGTGTTTTGCTTGTTGATTTCGTTTTTAATGTGTTTCATCACCATTGTAGAATGTTCTTAGTGTTCTTTATCTTCTATATGGAGTGGTTAAGTTTCACTTTCTCATTTGGTGTTTTCAATGCATGTTTAGGTAGTTTAATTGATGATCTTGTGTTTGTCTAGCATATTTTAATTATGTAGCAGCCAAGTAGTCATTCCTCTCACTTAATTTTCGTGGCCTTAGTGTAGATTTAGGAGAGATATCAGCTTTTAGAAGTTAAGTGAAAGGACCATTAGTTGTAGGCTTTTATCCATTGGTTTTACACCTTGGGTAATAGGGTTTAGGGAGACAACAAGTACATGCTTTCTTTTCACTTTTGGCAGCCATTTAGATTAGAGAATATCTGCACTCCACATGCTTTTCATTTAAGCTTTAAGTCACATTAGTTAGGAATTTAAAGTTCACCTTTTGAACATGTCACTTTCCTAGTTTCTAGCTTTCTTTAGGAGTTAACACTTAGTTTATTTTCCTTAGATCTTTTAACTTAGTTCCTTTTGCTTTCTGAACTTAGGATGCTCATGCAAGTTGCTGCTCTCTTTTCATTTCCGAAATGTTCTTATTTTCGCCACTACTGAGTTGCCCAGTTTACCAACTTGCCCAGTCTGCTTTCCAGTTTAAATGCTTTCTTTTACTTGCATGTTATTTTCACTTTTAGTTCCCAATCTTAGTTAAGTGTTATTTATATTTCGTAGTTTAGTTCCCACCCCCAATTTAAAGCGTGGCGGCATCGCCAAAACCTTTCTTAAGTGTGGAAATACATAACGGATGCTACCGTTCCTCGTGGGTTCGACACCCTAACTTACCACATACTAATTAATAGTATTTTGGAAAGTGGGAACTTATAAATCTTGTTGAATAGGAAGGGACACGTGCCTACGACACGCGTGCAAAATCCCGACCTCTCAACCATCTTATCATCCAACTAGTCAGTCTTATATAGTATTATCAGTCTAACATATTAATTAGAGATATTGGCTCCTAATTTCACTAAACTTTCAAAAAGTATGGTTTTTCACACGAACTTTCAACTTGGCAAATAATATTATGAACTTTACCCGAGTTTGTATTTCCCACCAGTTAAATAATTCCGCCTATAGTAATGGATTTAAAAACAATTTTGGATGGTGTGCTTCAAATAAAAAATTGAAAAAACTTGAAGATCTCGAAGTTTTTGTCGTGATATTACAAAAAAAATCTGCATTATGATATTATTTGCCAAAAATATTTCACCACGGGGAAATACCAAACTCAGATAAAGTTTGTAATATTATTTGTCAATTTGAAAGTTCATGGGAAAAATCCAACTTTTTGAAAATTCCATGATATTAAAGGCAAATATCCCTATTAATTATTCGTAATAAAATCAATATATAAAATATGATCTACATTTCACTAATTTTTTATACCCACTATCCTTTATAAAGTGAAATAATTTCTTAAAATTCGTGCAATATATATGAGACATTTAATCGTGGTGGATTGAGGGAGGAATGTACTGTACTTGACATTCGTCGCTTCCCAGTACTCTTCGAAAGTGCTCCCGGCTTTGAGCAGATGGACATCTACAGAGACGTCCTTGACACGCATCGCTCCACAATCTTCTTTGACAGTGCTCCCACCAGCTCCGAGCCGATGGACATCTACGGACGTTCGACATTCTTCTTTGGCAGTGCTCCTAGCTCTGCGCCGACGTCGATAGAAATCTGCTATGATGCAGAGGCAGATCACCACCCATAGAAGCATAAATTTAAGTCCACCGTATGTGGCTATTAATACTCCGGCAATGAAGACGCCGATCACAACCCATTGATTTGGGTACTCCGCGTTAAGATGCACTGATTTCAGCATTTAAGTATGGAAACGGTTTTTGAATCTGTGCAGAGGATTGTTGAGTAAGGAGTTGGAACCTTTTGAGCAAAGCTAAAAAATATGGGAATAAAATGTTAGAAGTACCTAAATGATCAACACTTTCATAAAATTCAATTACACAAACTGTGGTAAATGATATCCATTATTTCACCACACCAAATCATTTAACCATAAATCATTATTACCATGTATGTACCGATCATCAATGTGTGAAATGAAACATAGAACAATTCGAAATAGCACCGAAACATGTATTTGTTTGGCCTTAAGAAACACCCCAAAAATCCAATCTTCAGACAAACTTTTAACAATAGAATACTCAAAAAAGCAACATTACAATAATCAATATCCAAAATATGTCATAAAATAAAGAGTAAAGGACAATTTTGATGTAGGAGATCCACTCCGCAATTTTGGTTATAAACATATGATCAAAATACGAATTTAGCCAAAATTATTCACTTTTTAAAAAACTGGGCCCATAACATATGAAAATGCCAAAGTAATCCTTTTTTACGGTTCCGTAAAAAACTAACGGTCAACGCTAATTGCACTGTGGCATGACCGTTAGTTTTTTATGGGACCATTTCTCGGATTCCAAAAAATGAATGTTTTTGGACAAAATTCGTATTTTGTTCATGTATTTAGGACGAAAATTGACTCCAACAATAAATCTGGATCCAGATTCCTATCTAAATATGAATCTGGACCTAAACATTTATACTGATTCCGATCCAGATGCTGATCAAATCTAATTTGGCTCTAATAATGAATCTGGATCTGTGTACTAGATTCAAGATCCATTAATACTATCTAAAATTTAAGGAGGGTGCTTAGATCTGATCATAGTCCAAATTCAAATTCTAAACAATTAATGTAACTCGATCAAATTCTATAAAAATAATGGGGAAAAAAAGGAAAGAAGAAAAAGTTCCCGAATCTAAAAAGCTGAACCTTTTTTTGTCTAGTGTAGTTAAGATTTCTATGTTACTGAACTTGGTAAATATTCTTAACTCATTTCACTCAATATATTTGTACAGGCTTTAATTTGAAAGCTCAATTTTCTGAAGCAAATGAATTCAAATAAAACAACACAATTATGAAATTATTCAGAGAAAAGAAAATACCTTTAGTAATTATTCTTCCTATCTATGCCGGTCTGGATTCAGTTTTCCGATCAAATTCTTTTCCTTATCTTCGCCTGAGTGTGATTTTAATGAGATGAATGCATTTTGAACAACTAATTCATAGACTTAATATGGTCAACCCAATTATGATTACATGGAGAAATAATTTTAAATAGTGCAGCTGGCTGGCTTAGAAAATAATGATAATATAATTAAATCATCGTTTCCAACAAGCAATTAATTAGTGTCCACATTAATAAATCTTTTTACGAATTTCGACGGTGCAATTTAATCAAAGTCAAATTTATGGTCATAAAATAAGATTGATTGTTACACCTAATCCAGTATAATTATAATTTATAAGAGAGTTTTGAAATGCTCTCGAAAATCTTAAATTAATTTGTTGATGTGAAACAATGAATGAATCAATTCATATTTATGCTTCTCATATCGGTATATTAATGCCCAACTAAAGCAATTAATTAATTAATACTCCCCTGTTCCGGGATATAATCAAATGCTAACTAATTCCCAATCAAGAACCCAGAACTTCAACATTATGTTGGAAATTTCTCAACATATAAATATAACTTTCTCAACATAACATGTAAATTTAAATCTCAACACAAAGACATAATTTTATCAACACAAATCTATTGAGAAAGTTTTGTCTTTGTGTTGATAATTTTAATACATAATATTGAGATAGTTTTGGGTTCTGGATTAGAAGGTTGGTTTTATTTTAACGCGACTCCCCCCCCCTTAATTTCCTAAACATTGATAAATTAGAAAGATATATAGGCCATGTTTGGTTGGCGAGAAAGTAAAATTGGCAAAGAATGATTATAGGGAAAATGAATGCTTAAAATATGATTCCTAGTAACTTTACTCTCCTGTGTTTGGAAAATATCAAGATTTTAAATTTATATTTAATTTAAACACCAAATTAAAAATATATTTATTATTTTTTATTTATAAAAAAGAATAATACTCCCTCCGTCACAGAAAGAATGTCCCACTTCATTTTTTGCACTCGTTTTGCAAAAATAATACTCCCTCCGCCCCACAAAAGATGTCACACTTGTAGGATGCCACGTGATTTTAGAAGGTTTTGTTTTGTGTGTTAAATGGAGAGATAAAATATAATTTTTGTATTCATGTGAGAGAGCATTTTTTCCAAAAAGGGAAATGTGACATCTTTTATGGGACAAACTAAAAAGGAAAGTGTGACATCTTTTGGTGACGGAGGGAGTAATAAATAGGTAAAGTTGAAAGAGAGTAAAATAAAGGAGAGAATTGTAGGTAAGACTATTCTCTACATTATTCTCTATTTTACTTTTCTCTCTCTACTTTAATTATTTATTATCATTTTTGCAAAATGAGTGTGAAAAAGAAAATGGGACAATCTTTCTGAGACGGAAGGAGTATTGTAAATTTTTTAATAAATTATTAATTATAAATAATAATAATTATATAATTATATTTATTATTACGATGGATAGTTTATATATGAATTATCCATCATAATATATAATAATACAATTATAATTATAGTTACATAGAGTATTATACTCATTCATTATAATAATAAATATAATAATTATTATATTATAATTATAATATTTGCAGATATTATAATTGAATAAATTTTATAAATTAAAATTGCACTATGAATTTATTGATTAATTATTAATTTATAAAATATAAATAATTATTATTTATTATAAAATTTATATTATATAATTATATTTTAATTATGAATTATTATTATGAATTATTATAAAATATAGTTATAACTAATAATTTTAATTATAGTTATTTATTATAGTGAAATTAAGTACTCCCTCCGTCCCGGATAATTCGGGTCACTTTGACCGGGCACGAGGTTTTAAGAATTATAATGAAAAGTGGGTTGAAAAAGTTAGTGGAATGTGGGTCCTACCTTTATATATTAGTTTTATACTCCCTCCGTCCCGCTTAAGATGACACGTTTTCCTTTTTAGTTTGTCCCAACTAAGATGACACATTTCCTTTTTTGATAACTTTCTCTCTCCAATTAATACACTCAACCACTTTTTCTCACTCCTATTAAAATATTCATCTTTCTTTATCTCTCTACTTTAATACTTACTATCACTTTCTCTCTCCAATTAAACACTTTAACCAATAATTCCTAAAACCCCGTGCCTGCTAAGCTATGTGTCATCTTAGCCGGGACGGAGGGAGTAATAAAATGTGAGTAGGAATGAGTTAGTGGAATATGGGGTCCACTACCAAAAATGATAAAAGTGAAATGTGACAAATTATGTGGGACGGACCGAAATGGAAAACTGACGAATTATCCGGTGAAGGGAGTATGATTTATAATTTTAAATTATTTTTAAAACATTGTAATTAATAATAATAATAATAATAATAATAATAATAATAATAATAATAATAATAATAATAATAATAATAATAATAATAATAATAATAATAATAATAATAATAATAATAACAACAACTATACTATATTGCTGAAATATGTAAGAATACTAAAACTAGGAAAAAGAATACCTAAGCAAAAAAAAGGATTTAGAATTCTAAAAAGTTGTATTAACTTTCCTTGTTCTCGGCTTCTGATTACTTACACAATTTGATTAAAAACCGAAAAAATATAGAAATTTAAAATTTAAGGAATTAGATTACTTTTCCAACATAATACTGACAACCAAACATGGCCATAGAGATATATTTTGTGATAAAAAAGAGAACTAGTAGTAATAAAGAGTTCCAAATATAGTATCTATTTGAAAGATCCAAAACATCAAGAAAACTTAGTTAGAGGAAGACTAACAACGATTCGATTCTCCAAGTATTACTTTTCTTATTACAACCCCAGCTTTGCTAAATGATTCTTGGATGTGTAGAATCACCAAAAATGTCTGATGTTGAAGAAGCAAAGATCTCACTGAAAGTGATGATAAATAAGGAGAAAACTAGGGTGCTATTTGCCGAATCCAATCGCGATTTCGCAAATATTTTGTTAAGCTTATTGACATTGCCATTAGGGCGAATTGTGAAGGTTTTGGAGAAACACTATGGAGCTTAAAAAGGTTTCTGTTGGGCCTCAATCTCAATTTCCATCAATTTTGTGGTACTTGTTCATAAGTGTTTCTTGTTAGATTGTGGTACTCTGATAGACCTTCGATGGTCTATCGTCGGAAATCAAAGAGCACACAAACGAAAAAAGATGATAAAACCCTAGTTGAGGTTCTAGGGTGCGTTTTCACGCCCAGAAGAATGAGAATAAATTTATGTTTATTTCTCAATGAATGAAAATGCTATAGAATTCTATTATTTATAGAATTCTAAACCTAAAAAGTATCTTGCTAATCAAGCAAGATAATTAAATAAAAAGATTACAATAATTCAGTATAGCCAACTAAAATAAAAGATACTAAATCAAATCAAATAAAAGATACTGGAGATGATCTTCGGCGAGATTCACTAAATCGGGGTCCCTATCATACTCCGTTGTCAGATGTCTGAACTCTACAGAATATGAGCTTGAGACTACACTTGCTCTTGGTTATCAGTCCGTGAATCAGATTCTACCTCACACTGAGGAAAACTTACCAGCTGGTTCCTATCAAACGTCGTTTTCTTTGGATGATTTTCCTGAAGGCCGGGGAAATTTTATCAAGGGACCAAGAACGTATTAGGTGATGGATGATATATCTGTAATACATTCTATATTTCCTCGATCCTTTGCAGTCTCGATAAACAGATGATTCCTGTATCTGATGTGATGGCATTGGAGATGGAAATTGGCTTGGAAGAGGTAAGTCAATTTGTGTTCTTGTTCCATTCATCCACAAAATAAATGAGTTTGTATCTATGATCACAAGTTAAGATGAAATTCTTGGTTGCAGGCTTTAAGCACATTGAAAGTTTCTCTAACATCGAATTCTTCTTTGGCCAAACATCTACTGAATTGCTTACCAAGCAAACAATCAAAGGTTCCCTTTCAACTTTCATAGGTCTAAAGCAAATTTCGAAGTAGAGGGAAAAAAACAAGAAGATCCAGGGAATAAAACCGACAAAGAAAATCCGGATTATGAAGAGGATTAACAAATGAAATAAGGAAACTATGAGGATGTGAAAGATAATTGTGAAAGATAAAGCAGCCTACTTGCTTGACGTTGGGGTCGAATTTTCTGGCAGTTGATGTAAGAGCTGATGAGCGAGCTTGTGGTTGTTGGATGTGATGTCAGCGAACTTCGACCGAATTATGGACTGATATCCACTTCCACTATTTTGAAGAGCAAGCCTGAATTTTTTATCTTTGTTGCAATGTGTTTGGTTGTTACCATCTTAAACTTTTGCAGATAACTCATCGACTGAATTTCTTGTGGAAGTGTCTCCAGATGTGGACAATTCGTGATTTCTAGTTGCTTGAGGCGAGCAATTTTACATTCTTCAAATCGTACTTTTCTCAGATTCCACAACTCACTGATGCACAAGATTTCAAGTTCACTCATCCTGAACACCAATTCTCGACCATTGTATGCATTCCGCAGTTTGAGGCGCTTTAGGCTGGACAACTCCATTAGTATTGGCATGGGGTCCTCATCAAGACAAGTATTTACCAAAGCCAAGTACTCTATCACACGAGGAAAACTATCGGCACTTGGTAGCCTAGCTATGCATCCATCAAGCCTCAGAGTGCATATCTTTGTAGTCCCATGTAGAACACGAATCTCGTCCAAACAAGACATCATTCTGAAGCGAAACCCTCTCAGAATAAGGTGATTAAGTTTCTTCAACTTAGCTAGTGACGGAAAGAGCTCGTTTAAATCCGAGTTTTCATCAATTTCTTCAATACCCAATTTATATAGACTAGTCATCTTCTCCAAGTTCGAGGCTTCATATGTCCAGGAATATATAGACATGAAGGTCAGGGTCTTAAGATTTTGTAGTGCATCTACTTTCAAAGGCTTTCTGCAAATCACATCAGACATGTTGAGAAGACGAAGGCCACCCATTTCGTTGATAATATCCGGCACCTCCACCATAAAGTTTAAAGCTATATCGAGAACCTCAAGCCTTTTCAATTCCCCCAATGAGTGTGGGATCTCTTCCACATAATTGTTTCTCAATCCCAAATACCTTAACTCAGTCAATGTCCCGATAGATTCTGATAAAGTCTTCGCCCCAAAATCTTCCATGTCGAGTATTTTGAGGAGTTCAAAACTCTTCCAATAAGACTGGTCTGCGTCGTCCAAGTATCGACCACCTCCATGGAAGATGAGAGAAACAAGAAACTTGTCATGATTCGTAGGGTGATTAAATTCGTCTACGCCACAAATGAGGTGTAAGATAAGAGAAATAAGATTTTTGTCTTGATTTGTGGAGTGATTAAACTTGGCTCTTCCACAATGAATAACACGATGACGAGGGCTCTCTAAGGGTCGATTATTTCCATTATTCCTTAAGATCTCAAGGCCTATTTCCTCCTCTGCTTTTTTGATGGATAACATGTGTAGTAGAGGATTCATGCGACACCTTTTCACTCTATAGGTTTCTGGGTACGGGTGGACGACTTCAATAATGGATCGATCAGCTAAATTGGCACATGGTGTAATTCCTGTTCTTACTCCATTTGTAGCCCAAATATGGTGCAACTTCTCTTCTCTCATTATTGCATTTTCCTTAAAAAAGGACATATGCAAGAAACACGACTTGAGTTGTTCATCCAAGCTATTGTACATCGGTTCCAACAACTTCAGTGTTTTACTCAAATCAATTGAATCAAAAAGTTCATCCCATTCAATCCCTAAAAGTCTTTGCTTTGCTTTCTCCCTTCCAACATCTATTATAGCAAGCGGCAAACCCCCACATTTTTTTAACATCTCCCTGCCCTTCCTCTCTAACTCCTTTGTGAATTTGTTCTTAACACTTGTAATTTTATCAACTGTTTTCAAAAACAATTGCCAGCTCTTATCAAAATCCAAAGCTTTCATCTCATGAGTGTGACACAGCTGTTGTAGATGAATCTGATGGCAACTGGTGATCAACAATCTACATCTATGCCCTGATTATATACCATGTTAAGAA
This sequence comes from Salvia hispanica, assembly GCF_023119035.1. Taxonomy (NCBI): domain Eukaryota; kingdom Viridiplantae; phylum Streptophyta; class Magnoliopsida; order Lamiales; family Lamiaceae; genus Salvia; species Salvia hispanica. Next base: position 48,296,638 of record NC_062970.1, on the reverse strand, counting down.
CTAAATGCAATAAGGGAGACAAAAAAAGGATATTGAAGTGTGAAATAGGAAGTCCTACATTGTGCGTCTATATATACTTCTGAAGAATTAGTTTTATTTTCGTAACGTATTTTGATTGAGTTAAATAGGGGCCGAAAAATATTGTCTGAACCAAAAGCTAACACACTTAAAATGTGTAGGACCAAAATGGTGTTTTATGCAATTGTACGAATGCAATTGTATGAGACAAATTTTGAACTTTAGTCTTTGATATATTAGTTCAACCAATTATATACTACCTCCGTCCCTGAAAATTTGATACATTACTATTTCGGTCCGTCCCTGAAAATTTGATAAACTTCACTTTTACCATTTTTGATAGTGGACCCCATATTCCACTAACTCATTCCTATTCACATTTTATTATAAAACTAATACTTTAAAAGTAGGACCCACATCCCACCAACTTTTTCAACCCACTTTCCATTACATTTCTTAAAACCCGTGTCGGTTCAAAGTGTAGCAAATTTTGGGGGACGGAGGTAGTATCTAATATGATCAGTTTTGTGGGTGACAAGTAGAATTATATTAAAATAACTTAAATTATAATCTAGTTTGAAAGATTTCTATGCCTTGTAAAAGCATTTCAAAATCTATTTCTATCTATAAAGGTGAATAAGTTTAAGCATGCCGAATTGATTCTATCATAAGAAGTAAAGAAGCATACATGGCTTTGAGAGGTCTGCAAGATCCAGCAAGAGCGATTTGAAGCGCTTTCCTAGCAGCACGTTGTCGAGAACTATAAACCATGGCGGCATTTCTTTTAGGTGCTGGAAAAGCATCTGTTGGAGACTCTGGTTGTCCATCTCCTCCAGCAACAACGAATCTCCATCAAGTGTCACCAACTGGCGTATCAATTCCACAAGCACCTCATGTTTACTTGTAAAACTAGAAAGGGTTACCCATGCACGGTGCTTGAATTTTTCAATGACGGACGGATGCTTGTATGCTTGTCTCGCAAGAGTCGTCTTTCCCATACCAACCATGCCTTTGACAAGAATAGGTTTATGAATAAGCCACACCTCTTCACTAAGAA
>NC_062970.1:48245061-48295463 GCF_023119035.1 Salvia hispanica | reverse complement strand
TTACAGAAGCGAAAGACAATGTTTTAGCTAACTACCTCCTCCTCCATCAATCGATTTTGTAACAGAAAGCGAAGACATTTTGATTTCTTTCTTGAGTCGAGATGTTTTCTCGACTTTTGCAGAAGAAAGAAAGGGGAGGAAGAAGAAGGGAAGAGAAGAGAGATGGAGGAGAGAAGGTGAGAGAAAGAATGAGAGAGAGAAAGACATCTGGATTAATATAATGACACAATCTGCAACAAATCATTAAATGTGTTGACATCTGAAAAAGTGATTTTTTTGAACTTCCGAAAATGCCCAAAGCCCTAAAAGGGTATTTTCGGTACGAAACAGTGAAAAAGGACCAATTTTGAGATAAACGCTTAGTCCAGGGTTGTCTGAGGATATTTTTAAAGTTCAGGGTTGTCTGGCGAGATAAATGCATAGTCCAGGGACTATTTTTGTAGTTCACTCTTTTTTTATCAACAAATACTTACGAAAAGGTTAAGATTAGCATCATTCACGTGTCATCTTAAGCGGGACGGAGGGAGTAATAGTTTAAGTTAAAGTCTTGTATGCGAAGAAGAAGTCTGTATCCGATAGTTGCAACATAGTTTATTGATTTTAACAACTTATTGTTTATCCAAAGTGTTTAAGTAGCTATATTTTAGTACTACTATCATATATAAAGCACGCAGCTTGTACTGTCATGTAAACTGTTAACGTGTTTCTGTCATCAAGTTGCAATATCATACTCCTCAAACTCTCATGCTAATGAATAAACTGTAATTAATATATACTCCTTGCACAGGTCAAATATAGGACATTTAATGGGAGTAATTCATGCAGTAGTAGTAATTCTAGGAATGATAAATTAATTTATATATTGTGCTTATTTCACATTCGAATACAGTATTGTAAATTACACATCATCACTCCAACCACACGTACGAGAATACATACGAAGTCATATTAATTAATCAGTGAAGCACTTGCAGGCAAAGGTCGTTTAACAATGGGAACCAAATGCAAAGGGTTTTTCCTTCTAACACTGCCGCCAAAGGCCTCCGCCATATCCAAATCTTCATGTTTCATCCCGTTCGGCATTTTCCAGTCAAAATGATACAGAAGCATAGCAAGCAGAAGCTCTACGTTTGCCAGTCCGAGCAATATACCAGGGCAAATTCTTCTTCCTGAACCAAAAGGTATATATTCTAGATTGTTCCCTTTGAAATCAACGGAGCTCTCCTCGAATCTCTCTGGTATAAACTTCTCCGCATCGTTCCAGTACTCGGGATCCCTTCCCAGTGCCCATGCATTAACTATCACTTTGGTTTCAGCTGGGATTTCGTATCCATCAATTTCACATCTTTCGACGTTCATTCTCGGGATTAAAAGAGGCAGCGGAGGGTGCGACCTAAATGTCTCTTTGATGACTAATCTCATGTATTTTAGCTCATCAAACTTGGCTTCATCTACGTATCCCTTGTCGTCGAAAACCCTCCTCACTTCTTCTTGTGCTTTGCTGAGTACGCTAGGGTTTCTCATCATCTCTGACATCGCCCATTCCACGGTGATGGCTGACGTGTCGGTTCCCGCTGTGAACATATTCTAAACCGGACATGAACCCCAAGTCAAGTTGAAGAATAAGTAATTTGAAAATTGAGGAATTGAGAATGAAAGAAATGCACAAACCAGAACCACTGCTTTAATATTGTCAGTGGTAAGAGGGAATTCAGTTCCATCCTGCTGAATCTTGAGCAGAACATCCACCAGATCTTCCACCTTGTCACCATCACCACCACCGGCTTTATGCTGGTCGATGATCCTATTGAACAACTTGTCTAATTTTCGATACATCCGCTGGATCTTGAACCGGGCCCCAGTGATCAACGGCAGCAACTTGACGGAAGGATAGAGATCAGCCAGCATGAATCCCGACCCCAACCGGATGCCTTCTTGCATTACAGAAGTCACCGCTCCGCGGTCTTCTGTCTTTGCCCCGACCACAGCCCTCGTTGAAACATCGTACGTCATCAAGTAAAGTTTCCCCGACAGATCCGCCGGAGATCCCTCGCGAGAAGCGATCTGTTTGCAGAGACTCAACGTCTCCTCCTCTCTTATGGAGCGGAAGGTCTGCACGCGCCTGGCGCTAAGGAGCTCGAGCGTGCAGATCTTCCGCAGGTGGCGCCACTGGTCCCCGCAGGGGGCCGTGACGATGTCAGAGTTGTTGTAGGTGAGTTTCTCCGTCACCAGTCCAGGGGACCGTTTCGCGAAGTTGATGTCGTGAGTTCTCATAACTTGTTTGGCCAAGTCCACGGAGGAGATGATGACGAAGTGGATTTCGCCGAGCTGGAGATGCATCAAGGGCCCGTGTTTGGCCGCGAGCTGTCGGAAGATGTGGTGGGGCAGGGCGGCGCGTAGCATGAGGTGGAGGTTTCCGATGAGAGGGAGGGTTTTGGGGCCAGGGATGTGTGAGTAAATCTTGGATGATTTTGAGATTGTTTGGGATTTCAGAAACATGAAGACAAAGAGGAGAAAGGAGAGTATAGCTATGAGTGTAGATGGCATGTTCAACTCCATAATGTGTAATTAATTTCTTTTGTGTCTAACTTCGTGTGTAATTCATCTATTTATTGAGAGATGAGACATTGGGATATGTTGAACAATACATAAATTAATCCCTCGACTTAAGTGACTACCATATTATATTCTTAAGCTTGCAATGTCATAATAAAAATATAAATAAACCTCTTTCCCAATCATCATTTCCTCTTCTTCACTTCTAAATTACATGTTGATATTTAAATATTAACTAGTGTATCAGGTTGTGTAATTTTTCTAATTTACTCCCTCCGTCCCGTATAATTCGGGTCACTTTGACAGGGCACGAGTTTTAAGAATTGTAATGAAAAGTGGGTTGAAAAAGTTAGTGGAATGTGAGCCCTACCTTTATATATTAGTTTATAATAAAATGTGAATATGAATGAGTTAGTGGAATATAAGGTCCACTACCAAAAATGGTAAAAGTGAAATGGAACAAATTATTTGGAACGGACCGAAATGGAAAACTAGGACGAATTATCTGGGACGGAGGGAGTATTTTGTAACTTTGAAAGTGATGTTGTAACTGTGAATTGGATTGTGATGGTTGTTTCATTCGTAGTTAAGCATCAAATCGTCATCTTCGTGAATCAGTCATGCATCAGACGTGGTAGATAAAATTTTTCTATGTTGGTTGACTTTTTTCTTGCATGACTCATTTTGAATATAAAAGTAATTAATAATTGCCGAAGAAATTAGTTTATTTTTATCCTTTTCATTGGTCAGCCTGCAGGCCCATATCTGTTAAAATCAAGAATTGCAGAAAGAAGAAGCCATAAAACATCCTTTGAGTTGGAAAATAACTTCAGACCACAGTGAACTTATATTTGAAATTTTTACAAATAGGTTCTAGGAAAGAAGAGTAAACCCATCAAAGTTTTTTTTATTATTACTGGTACATAATAAGTACTATAGTTTAGGTTTCATGCATGAAGAAATGGGGCAATAATGATTCCTAAAATCACAAACTTTAGCTGAAAATTGGCATTAATTATAATGTGATCGTTACTACTATGAACTTGCATTTATAGCGAATTTACAATGAGTTTGATTTTTTCCTAAAATAAATTTGACGGGAACTTTGTGTTCAAAGGCTACAAAATGGTTAAAAGTAAAAATCATGTTTAAGCCTCACTTCACCTTGGAACAAAAAGAGTACAACTAATTGATCATTCTTAAAATTGGAAAAGTCAACTCATAATTAGTTTTTCTATTTCAGCACATTGAGAAAATTATGCAAGTAATCATTTTTAAAATTGCATTATCCGGTTATACCGTGTAATTATCATTTAAAAAATTGCATTATCATTAAGTATTTATTAAATTAAATTAGTAGTAGAATTAAATTAAACTACAGTTTGTAAAATCAGAGTCTCAGCCTGAGTTTGTAAAATCCGATGACGGCGCGGCACGGCAGCACAATGTAAACGCCTAGTCAGAAAGAGGCAGGCAGCAACGCGCCAGCTCTACTCCTCCGCTACCAGCCATATCCCGCCGCGGTGTCTCCGCCTGCAGCCTCCAGGTAATTTGTGGTGTTTTTCGTTGTTTTTTTTTTTTTTTTTTTTTTTTTTTATTATATATTTTAGTGTAATTGGATTAATTTGATTGATCAGTGTTATCATAATGAGTTTTTCATCCACAAATCTATCCATTACGAACAGGTTTAAATTAGCATCATAGACTGTAGATTCACACATTTAATTTGACAATCATCAAACAATATTGCGATTTGTTGTTGAAATAAAACTAGATTTAAATTGTACTTTATTGTTATAGTTTAATTTGAAGTATTCTATGCGAAGAAGTCTGTATCCGATAGTTGCAGTTGCAGCATATTTAATTGATTTCAACAGCTAATTGTTATATCAAAATGGCTATATTTTATCATGAAGCAGCTTGTGATGTTAACTGTTAACGCGTTTCTGTGATCAAGGTTGCAATATTATGTCAAAATCTCATGCTAATGATTATATTGACAAAGGTAAGGTCACACCGTAATACATACTGTATTTCACAAACAGACTCAATCTCATTCCTACTTTCCTACCTTTGTTTGCTGCACTTTTTTCTCTCTAACTTGCTGTTAGAGATTGATGGCAGCTTATGCAGCTCTGACTTCTGTCATGCATATCTTAGATGATATCAAGCATCATCCTTCCCCTCCCATTTCTATCCACCAACAACAATTTGAATCCCTTACTCAAACTGTTACCTCCTTGCAACAATTTCTTGAAACCTATAATTCCCCTGTTTCCGACACAAACGAAGCCAATCCGTTGGATATTCGTATTGCAGAGGCAGCATATGCAGTACAAGATGAAATCGAGTCCCATATTGTGGACACGATTAAGCTGCGCAGATCCATTGCAACTGATTACATACAAATCGACTCGGGAGAAGAAACCAGTGAAACTCATCACCCACAAATCGACTTGGGAGAAGACACTGGTGCTTTTGCTGGCTCAAGCAACCAAAGTAAACCGACGATGTGGTCAAATTACTTTGGATGTTTTATGAAACCCAGAGCTAGCAATCAAAGTAAACCAATGATCTGTCCCAATTATGAAAAATGTCAAATGGAACCCATAGATCGTGGCGGAACAATCAATTATGTTGATAACCTTTTTCGAGGTCTGCATAGAGTGATAGAAGACATGCAGTTGGTCAAGAAGAAGGTGATGGAAGTGTCTCAACATGTGGTTGAAGCTCAGCTGCTTCATAGAAGTGTCTCAACATGTGGTGGTTTGTCAAGATCTTCCGTCATGGTGGGCTTTGATGATGTCTTACTTGAAATCATGCACAAACTCACCAACGGGCAAGACGATCGCCAACTCCAAGCCATCCCTATTGTAGGGATGGGAGGGATTGGTAAGACCACTCTCGCTAAACATGTTTATGCACAACCTTTTATCAAGAAGCATTTTGATATATGTGCATGGGTTATTATTTCTCAAAATTTTGACACAAGAGAAATTCTTTGTGAGTTACTTTCTCAAGCCAACAAAAAAAGCAAGGAAGAAATGAGTGAGATGAGTGAAAATGAAATAGGATTAGCACTCCACAAATATTTATTCAATAGAAGGTTTATAATTGTTATGGATGATATGTGGAGTTTTGATGCATGGGATAAGATACAACATCTCCTTCCAGATAATTGGAATGGTAGTCGCATAGTGGTGACAACTAGGCAATCGAAATTGAGTTCTCAATTGAACAACAATTATTGCCTTCGATTGAAGTTATTAGATGACGTTAGCAGCTGGGATCTATTTTCCAACTCTGTGTTTGGGGAGGGAAGTTGTCCACTTGACTTGGAGGAAATTGGGAAGAAAATTGTAAAGAATTGTAGAGGACTTCCTTTAGCAATTGTTGTAGTGGCAGGTCTTTTGAAAAAATTGGAACGCACTAAAGAAAGTTGGGAATCAATAAGAAAAAACTCAAGTTCAGTAGTGAATTCGGCGGATGAAGATTTTTGCTTGAAAATTCTGAAAATAAGCTACAATCATTTACCAGTGTATTTGAAGCCATGCTTTCTATACATGGGTGTGTTTGATGAAGATCGTGCTGTTCGTGTCTCAACACTTGTCAAGTTGTGGGTTTCGGAAGGGTTTTTAAGACCAATAAGTGGGAAAAGCTTGGAAACAAGTGCAAAAGAGTACTTAAATGAGTTAGTTGATAGAAATCTCATTCTAGTTCATGAGTTAGGGTCTACTGGAAACATCAAGTACTGCAAAGTTCATGATCTTTTGAGAGACCTTTGTTGCAGAGAAGCTGGGAAACAGGGGTTTTATTATGTAATAGGGCAACATAAGTCTCAGGCCTTAAATAGGCAACATTGTGTTGTTATTCCTGGAGGCACTTCAAAGGATGAGGTTTGTGATGCCTTACAATCTATGCCGCTTGCTCGTACGCTTGTATGTCATAGTGATGAAGTTGTTCCAGTGCCTGAGTCAAGACTGTTGAGGACATTGAAAGCTTTTGATACAGATAGAAGTGGAAGCCACAATTATTTGTTCGATGATTTGTTCCAGTTTTTGAACTCACGGTATCTTGCTGTTGGAGTTCAGAGGGTGTCTGAAATCCCTTCATCAGCCACTTTTCTCTGGAATCTACAAACACTTATCATTTTCCATTCGACAGGGGTTGATGCATCATATATTTGGGAAATGCCTCAACTTAGGCATATTGAGTTCCATAAAGGAGATTCATATATATCACATCCTCCTAATTTTCACTTTATCGTCATGCACAATCTACAAACGCTGAAAGGAGTTAATCTTTCGAAATGCCCTTTTGGTTCATATATCCCCAATATAAAGAAATTGGCAGTATCTAATATAGTACTTGGAAATCTTAAGTCTATGGATAAACTAGAGTCCTATCGGTGTTATGGACCTTGTGGTAAAGCGAATACCTTCTTTCCACTCTCTCTTAAGAAGTTGAGCTTAGGATCACACACCTCCCATTGGGAGGTTACTCAACAGATGCTAGAAAAGATAAGTGCATTACCTCATCTTCAGAAGCTTAAATTGGAACGAGCTGATTTCGAATACGGCGTGTGGAAAACAAGTGAAGAACAATTCCCCAGGCTCAAATTCTTGGAGCTGAAATGGTGTCATTTGGTATCCTGGATAACAGATAGCTCCCACATTCCATGCCTTGAGAAACTTTGTCTTTACGCAATAAAGGAATTGAAGGAGATCCCTTGTGAAATTGGTGAAATACCAACAATGCAATCAATTCACTTGGACTATTGCAGCGAATCTGTGGTGGAGTCTGCCAAGATGATAGCAGAGGAGCAAGATGAAATACAAGTTCGAGCTATGCTCTTCAACAACAGCAACAACCAAGCACTACGGAGCCTTGCAAGCCCCAACTTTCAAGTCGAGATAGACTATTTCTAGTCTGAAACATTGAGGTAATGAGGCTGTTACAATGAATTTATGGTACTTTGGTTTCACTTTTCAATTTCTAGGTAAATATATGTAGACAGAAAATATCGCAAATATGCTCGTCATAACTTTACTCATGTAGTATTGATTTGCATATGCAGATGGAATCACTCTTTGCTTCCAGGTACTCTCTCTTCGCTCTGTTCATGGACTGATGAGGCCACCTACGTCGGAAGTGGTTCTTGGGTATGTGCGGATTGACACCAACTTCTGTTTTCTTTGGGTTCTGTTTCCGCGTTTCTGTCTTTGCAAATACTGTTTGTACATGTTTGCTTGTTCCATTGAATTTGTAATTCTTAACTACTATAAAATCCATTTTGTTGCTTCCAGTAGGCTTGTTTGTTAACTTAAATATGTTGCAAATAATAAATTATTGGCTGTTTATTTTCTGATTCCCCATTTGGGCTGTTTCAAATAACTGAGATTTATTTTTTTAAATTTATTTGCTGCAACATTTGAAAGGAGAAGGTAGGATCCGTTTTAGCATAATTTCACTAATATTAGAACTCTAGGAGAACGTAGGAGTATTAAACACAGGTTTAGAGAATCTCATATAACAAGATCAGCTCACACCATTTTAATCAATGTTCAACCTTGTGTTTTTGAGGCTAGTATTTGCTCAGACTTTTGATTGAACAAATGGACTTAAAAAATTCTTGAACAAATTAATTCGTTCTTTGTAACAATGGTCTTCTTCTCACATCACTTTATACTGTGGGGCCACGTACATGTGTTGGTTGTCGGCAATAATGTAGAAGGGAGAAAGATCAGTAATATAGAAGGGAGAAAGATCAGTAGCCAGCAGTAACCACACACCTTTTTCATAATTATACTGTGGCCAACATTTCTTCTCAACAAGCCTGAACTATACAGTTACAGATCGACCATGGCTGCTTATGCAGCTCTGACTTCGCTCTTGCATATCTTAGATGATATCAAGCATCATCCTTTCCCTCCGATTTCTATCGACGAACAACAACTTGAATCCCTCACTCAAACTCTTACCTCCTTGCAACAATTTCTTGAGACCTATAATTCCCCTGTTGCCAACACAAAAGAAGCCGATCCATTGGAGATTCGTATTGCAGAAGCAGCATATGCAGCCCAAGATGTAATTGAGTACCATATTGTGGACATGATCAAGCTGCGCAAATCCAGTGGAGCTTATCATGGACGAATACACTCGAGAGGAGAAACCAGTACTTCTGCTGGCTCCAGCACTCAAAGTAATCATGACAGGAAAATCAGTTACGTTGATAATCTTTATCGAGGTTTGAAGAAAGTTATAGAAGACATGGATTTGGTCAAGAAGGAGGCGATGGAGATATCTGTGTCTGAAGCTCAGCTCCAGAGAAGAGTCTCAACATCTGGTGGTTCGTCAAGATCTTCAATCATGGTGGGGTTTGGTGATGCATCACATGAAATCATGGACAAGCTCACCAACGGAGTAGACGATCGCCAACTCCAAGTAATCCCTATTGTAGGGATGGGAGGGATTGGTAAGACCACTCTCGCTAAACATGCTTATGCACTACCATTTGTTAAGGACCGTTTTGATATTCGTGCATGGGTTACAATTTCTCAAAATTTTGACACAAGAAAAATTCTTTGTGAGCTGCTTTCTCAAGCCAACAAAAAAAGCAAGGAAGAAATGAGTGGAATGAGTGAAAATGAAGTAGGATTAGCACTCCACAAATATTTATTCAATAGAAGGTTTTTAATTGTTATTGATGATATGTGGAGTGTTGATGCATGGGATAAGATGCAAAATTTCTTACCTGATAATTGGAATGGAAGTCGCATAGTGGTGACGACTAGGCAATCAAAGTTGAGTTCTCAATTGAACAACAATTATTGCCTTCGATTGAAGTTATTAGATGAGGTTAGTAGCTGGGATCTATTCTCCAACTCTGTGTTTGGGGAGACCTTTATTTTGACGTTTCTAACTTAAAAATCTCAATCTACTTTTATTATTTTTAAATAACTCTATGTCAAACTAATCATATACTCATTAACATTGATTCCAATGCAATCACATATTCTGTTAACCAATTCATTGTATGGAATAAACTTATCTAACACAAGGTATGCATTTGTCATGGGTGGCTCATAAGACAAACCAATTCCTCCAATTTGTACTATTCTTCCACCCCAATATAAAAGGACACAAATAGATTCTGTGTCTATAATCCTGCAATACATACACAACTTTATCTCAAAATTTAAATAATTCAAAATAAACTATATACCAAATCTTTAGAAATTAACAATTCAAAAGACACTACATACCAAATCCTAGTAGCTAATAACACACATTGAACATACAATTTATACCAATAACATAAAATTTTAATTTTTAACTACAAAACCTAAAATTACAATTTTCACCATAAACTATGAATATATGCTAAATGAAGAAGAAAAGCATGTAACTTACCTTGAGGGAGAAACAATTAGATGAATTTGGGCGATTTATGCAAGAATCGGACGACAAGGTAGCATTCTTGGAAGGGTTTCGCGAGAAAGTGTAGTTCAGAAGCGGTGGCGTCTGCGATTCTGTTCTGTTCTGCACCAATTTTATTCACGTTAGACACGCATTCTAAGAATGTGCGTTTAGTTTGATTTTTCTGATCTGTTATTCTGCGAATATTCACCTAAGTTACGCATTTTAAGAATGCGTATTTAAATACGCATTCTTAGAATGCGTAACACCCAGTGATAGAAAAAAAAAACCACCTATCTATGGAAGCAGTTTTTCAGAATCACCTATTTATAGAATTTAGCCATGTTTCACATTTCTCTATAAACTTAATACTCCTTTCGTACCACATAAGAATATACACTCTTTTCTTTTTAGTCCATCCCACAAGAATATGTACTTTACAATTTTGAAAACTTTTTTTTCCTTTATTTTGACGAGACTCATTCTCCACTAACAATACTTTTTTTATTTTTCTTTCTATTTACTTATCAATTGTGCATTAAAATCCGTATCCACCTCAAAATGCATATTCTTATGGGACGGAGGAAGTATATAAAAGCGTTGAAGTCAAATTGAAAATCTTAAAATTAGAAACTGAAAATTGAGAAATTGAGAATGAAGAAGCACAAACCAGAACCACAGCTTTGATATTCTGAGTGGTAAGAGGGTATTCAGTTCCATCTTGCTGAATCCTGAGCAGAACATCCATCAGATCATCCACCTCGCCACCACCATCACCGGCGGCTTTGTCCGCCTTATGCTCCTCGATGATGCTATCCAGCAGTCTGTCTATTTTCCGATACATCCGTTGGATCTTCATCTGGTCTCTCGTGATCCACGGCAGCAACTTCACGGACGGATACAGATCCGCCAGCATGAACCCCGTCGCCAAATGCGTGACTTCCAGGATTACCGAAGTCATCACGCCGCGCTCCTTCGTCTTGTTCCCCACCACCGCCCTACGCCATCAGGTAGAGATCGTCCGACAGATTCGCCGGAGTTCCTTCGAAGGAAGCGATCTGCTTGCAGAAATTCAGGCACTCCTCCTCTCGGATGGGGCGGAAGGACTGCACGCGCGCGGCGTTGAGGAGCTCGAGCGTGCAGATCTGCCGGAGGTGGCGCCACTGGTCGCCGTAGGGGGTGGCCACGATCTCGGAGTAGTTGTAGGAGAGCTTCTCCCCGAGGGTCGAGGAGCGGTTGGCGAAGTTGATGTTGTGAGTTCTCATCATTTGCTTGGCGGAGGCGACGGAGGAGATGATGATGAAGTGGATTTCGCCTAGCTGGAGGTGCATCAGGGAGAGTCAGTGCGGATAAGGAGGTGGAGGTTTCCGATGAGAGGGAGGGTTTTGGGGCCGGGGATGTGTGAGTAAATTTTTGCTGATTTTGAGATTTTTTTAGATTTGAGAAATGTTAGCCTATGCACTCTCAAGCAAGCTGAAACTAAAGTGAAGCTAGCTCTCAATCCTAATGTTGATGCTAAATGTGAAAATGAAGATTCTTCAGTCAAGGACGTGGCATCTACTCACAACATGAAGAGCTGGAAAGATGTGCTCTTGGGACCACCTAAAACGTTGGCAGCAGGAGAAGGTGGCCAGCTCGCTCTTGTGGTCCAAGGCAGTTAAATGTGTTGTGTTGTCACTCTTCTATTGCTTGTTATGGTAGAGTATTATTCTCAGTGTAGCTATATATATGTGCAGCACGTAATTCCAATTGCAATCCATGAACATACTATTTCTGGAAATATGCAGTCTCTCTTTATCTTCTATATCAATTCCTCTGCTATTCTTTCATGGTATCAGAGCCTAGGTTCATCCTAGGTTCTGCATATTTCCCTTTTGTTCTCTTTTCCTTTATTTTGAATCATGGCTGAAAAAGATGGGTCAAATGTGGAGGATACATCCTCTCACAGAAGTTCTATTCCCGTTTTAACCCAAACACATCCCATAGCCATTAAGCTTACTGAAAGCAATTATCTGGTGTGGAAACAGCAACTAATGTCCACCATTAGAGCTCTGGATCTGGAGCCATTTTTGACGGGAGAAGAAGCTGCTCCTCCACGTCTAATTTCTGTTGAAGGTACAACTCAAAAGAAGGTGAATCCAGATTTTCTGCTGTGGAGGAAGCAGGATCAGTTTTTAGCCTCCTGGTTGCAGTCTTCACTCACTGAAAATGTTCTTGCTCTCATGGTTGGGTTAACCACCAGTCATGAGATCTGGACAGCTCTAGAAGCTAACTTTGCAGGTCAATCGAAGGCCAAGATAATGCAGTATAGACTGCAACTTCAATCCTCCAAGAAAGAGTCTCAATCCATGAGGGAATATTTGGGAAAAGTTAAGTGTTGTTGTGATGCTCTCGCGGCTGCTAGATGTCGCATATCTGAAGATGATCAGATTCTCTATGTTCTTGGTGGACTTGGATCAGAATATGATCCAGTTATGGTTGCAATCTCAGCCAGAACTGATCCCTGGACTATGCAAGAGGTAACATCTCTATTACACAGTTTTGAATATAGATTGGATGCAGCTAAATCCACAAAGATCAACATGGATGGATCTACTCCTTCCTTGAATGTTGCACAAACTAATGGGCAACGTGCAGATGTAAATAATCGCTTCAACAGACAAGATGAAAGTGGAAGAATTTCTGGCTATGGATCTGGTTTTAGGGGTGGCAGAGGTGGTAGGTCTGGTGGAAGAGGAAGAGGAAGGCTGACTTGTCAGTTGTGTCAAAAACCTGGTCACACCTCAGCCCGTTGTTGGTATAGATTTGAACAATCCTTCATGCCTCAACCATCTCAGCCACGGCCAAATCATCAATCTTATCACTCTTATGGAAATCCTCAGCCATCTGCTAACATTGCTCAGGCCAGGGGCAGTTCTTATCACTCTCCTGCTAATGATTCCAGCCATGATAGCTCATCTTCAGTCTCTTGGTATCCTGATTCTGGAGCTACACACCATGTATCAAGTGATCTTTCAAATCTGAATAGTGCCTCAGAATATTATGGAGGTAATTCTTTGCATCTTGGTGATAATTTTGGTATTCAAATTGCTCATGTTGGTAGTTCCACTGTGACTCCTGATTCTCAATCTTTCCCTAATTCCAGATGCTTCATTCTCAGTAATTTACTTCATGTTCCTCAAGTGTCTAAGAATCTCCTTAGTGTGTCTCATTTTGCTAAAGATAACCATGTCTACTTTGAGTTTCATCCTTCTTACTGTCTTGTGAGAGATCAGGTTTCCAGGCAAATCCTTCTACGGGGCACCCTTGAGAACGGTCTCTACAAATTCCTCCTTGTCCACAAAGCTTCTCCAAACTCCATTTCCATTCAGCCTACTTCAATCAAGAGCTCTCTTCCAAATGCTCAGCCTTACTCTCTTTCAAATGCTCAGCCTCAAGAAATTCCTACTGTTTTTAACTCTTCATGTAATAGATCAGATAGTCTAGAGCTTTGGCATAGGAGATTAGGGCATTGTGCTCTTCCTATTGTTAAAAAAATTCTAGCAGATTGTAATATTCCCTATCATTCAATGAAATCTGATCTCATTTGTCACTCTTGTTCCATCTCTAAAAGTCACAAATTACCTTATTCTCCATCACTGTCTGTTCATTCTGCTCCCTTAGAACTTGTGCACTCTGATCTTTGGGGTCCGGCTCCCATTACTTCAAGAAATGGATTCAGATACTATGTAAATTTCATTGATCATTTTAGCAGATTCACTTGGATTTATCTACTGAAAACCAAAGATGAGCTTCTTCCAGTTTTTAAACATTTCAAGTCTCAGGCTGAAACACAGCTTGGCTGTAAACTCAAAATTCTCCAGAGTGATTGGGGGGGTGAATACAGGGGTTTATCTCATTTTCTTGAGTCTGAGGGAATAGTTCACCGTGTGTCATGCCCCTACACCCCACAACAAAATGGTCTAGCGGAGAGGAAACATAGACATATTGTAGAGTCTGGTCTTACACTTCTAGCTCAGTCTGGATTGCCCTCACATTTTTGGGATGATTCTTTTGTCACTGCTACATTCCTCATTAACAGAGTTCCTTCTAAAACATTGTCATTCTCCTCACCATATGAGATCCTCTATAAAACCAAACCTGATTATCTTGCTTTGAAACCATTTGGGTGCCTCTGCTATCCACATATCAGGCACCTAAACAAATCCAAACTAGATTTCAGGTCTGAATCTGCTATATTTTTGGGATATAGTGGCTCTCATAAGGGTTATAAGGTACTTCTCAAGTCAGGAAAGCTCATAATCACCAGGGATATTATTTTTCATGAATCAATTTTTCCATACCTTTCTTCCACACACTTTACCAAACCTGACTCTCCTACTTTGTCTGTTCCTGATTTCTATCCGGCTCCACCTTTATGCTCAGCCTCTATTCCCTCTACCATTCCTCATGCTCCACAACAAACTCCCTCTCCTATTTCAACACCATCTCCAATTCTTAGTCAAAATTCAGATTCTGTTTCCATTACTCCGTCTATCATTTTCCCTTCTTCCCCCTTATCCCTCCCTGATGCTTCACCTACTATTCCAGATGTCTCTCTTAATCACCATCCCATGATCACTAGGGCTAAACATGGCATTTTTAAACCAAAGATTCTCACTGCTAATGCTTCTTCCAAAAAGGATGTTGATGCTTCTTCTAAAAAGGATGAACTGTGCATTGTTATTCCTCAGTCAGCTAAGATAGCCCTTGCTATTCCAGTTTGGAAATGTGCTATGACTGAGGAATTTCTTGCTCTTCTTCGTAACAAAACTTGGACTCTTGCCTTCCTGCCTCCCGGTAAAAACCTCATTGGTTCCACTTGGGTTTTTAGACTCAAGAAAAATGCTGATGGCTCAATTGCTAGACACAAAGCTCGGCTAGTGGCCCAGGGCTTCTCTCAAGAAGCAGGTTTTGATTTCCTTGAAACATTTAGTCCGGTGGTCAAACCAACCACTATCAGATTGATGCTTACTATTGCTATTACCTCTGGCTGGTCAATCAAGCATCTTGATGTTAACAATGCATTTCTTCATGGTGAGTTAAAAGAGGAAATTTATATGAGACAGCCACCTGGATTTGAGCAGGGACCCCCGGGGATGGTTTGTAAACTCAATAAAGCTATATATGGGCTTAAACAGGCATCTAGGTCATGGTTTTTGACTATGCAGTCTACTCTCAAGGATCTTGGTTTCTCTCAATCCAAGGCAGACCATTCATTATTTTTCCTCAACACCAAGTCGGACACTATCTATCTCCTTTTATATGTCGATGACATGCTTCTTACTGGTAGCTCTCCATATGGTGTTCAAAGAGTTGTTGATCAGCTAAATCAGAAATTCTCTTTAAAGGATTTGGGTGAAGTAAAACATTTTCTTGGCATTGAGGTTTCAAAAACCACTCAAGGTCTTCATCTATCTCAGGCTGGTTATATTTCTGAACTTCTCAAGAAAGTCAAGATGACAGAGGCAAAACCTTTTCCAACTCCTATGGTTTCTGATTCCAAATTGAGCAAGGTGGAGGGAGAACCTACAGTGGATGGAAAACTATATAGAAGTGTTGTTGGAGCTCTACAGTATGTGACTGTAACCAGACCGGAACTGAGTTTTTCTGTTAACAAAGTAAGTCAATATATGTCTTGTCCTCTTGATACTCATTGGAAGGTTGTAAAAAGGATTTTAAGATATTTGAGTGGCTCTACTGATTATGGCTTGCACATTAAAGCCTCCAAATTCTCTCTTGCTGGATTTTCAGATTCAGATTGGGCATCTGATATTGATGACAGACGATCTACTTCAGGTTATTGTGTATATTTTGGAGAAAACTTAGTCTCTTGGTGTGCTAAGAAGCAAAAAGTTGTGTCTAGATCAAGTACTGAGGCAGAATACAGAAGTCTTGCTCTTGTTACTTCTGAAATTGTTTGGATTCAATCTTTACTACATGAGTTAAACATTAAGCTGGATGCACCTCCTGTCATTTGGGTGGACAACCTTAGTACCATTTCTTTGGCCTCCAATCCTGTTCTTCATTCCAGAGCCAAGCACATTGAACTGGATATGCACTTTGTAAGAGACAAGGTAGCAGCCAAAGTGATTGATCTACGACATGTGCCATCTATTGATCAAGTGGCTGATATTCTCACTAAACCCTTGAGTTTCCAATTCTTCAACAGGCTGCGCAATAAACTGGGCGTTTGCTCGCTTGCCTCTCTCGAATTGAGGGGAGGTGTTAGCCTATGCACTCTCAAGCAAGCTGAAACTAAAGTGAAGCTAGCTCTCAATCCTAATGCTGATGCTAAATGTGAAAATGAAGATTCTTCAGTCAAGGACGTGGCATCTACTCACAACATGAAGAGCTGGAAAGATGTGCTCTTGGGACCACCTAAAACGTTGGCAGCAGGAGAAGGTGGCCAGCTCGCTCTTGTGGTCCAAGGCAGTTAAATGTGTTGTGTTGTCACTCTTCTATTGCTTGTTATGGTAGAGTATTATTCTCAGTGTAGCTATATATATGTGCAGCACGTAATTCCAATTGTAATCCATGAACATACTATTTCTGGAAATATGCAGTCTCTCTTTATCTTCTATATCAATTCCTCTGCTATTCTTTCAAGAACATATCGAAACACATAATGGGCTCCGACTCAAACGGATCGTCGGCCCCACTCAAACATGGGTCTCGCAAATCGGACCAGACCCGACACTAACCTGGCTCTGATACCACTTGTCAGGATTGTCAGCGTCGGCAAACATTAGTTTGATGTGGTCCGCTTTAGGTCAAATCCGCACGGATTTGTTTTTGGTCACTACTAAAAGGACTCAAACTAATTGGGGTTGGACATCAATTATATACACCTTCCAACTTCCCTCAAATGTCCGATGTGGGATAGGTTTGTACTAGCAAACCTCTCCCTCAATCCGAGACCACATCGAAACACATAATGGGCTCCGACTCAGACGGATCGTCGGCCTTCACGTTCAGAGCAGACATCCTGATCGATTAACACATAAACCCTAACAGATGCGGAATTCAAAACCCTAGGTTCGAAAACCAGGCTCTAGATACCAGTTTGTTATGAAAAATAGGGCAATTGTGAATCGAGAAACAAAAGAATGTAAATAGACACATAATTTACGTGGTTCACCAACGTTGTGTTGGCTATGTCCACGGGCAAGAACGGAGAACAAATTGTATTATGACTGCGGTTTTCAGATACAGATTGGATCTGTCAGATCACAGATCACAGAATTATGTGCTCTACTCCCATATATATAGGCACACATGAGACAGACTGGGCCTAGGAAACATAATCCTATTCCAATTAGGAAACACAATCTTATACAGATTCAAGGCATACTAACAAATCTCCACCTTAACTTGAATTCACCTTGCAGATGCATCATTACAATGCCAGACAAACAGACTTCTCATTCCTTGCCTCAGATTTGCCATAAACCGAATTCACCTTGCAAACGCATCATTACAATGCCATACGAACAAACTTTCTCCCAAATTTGTGTCGGATTTGCCCTTCACGGGCAACTAACAGCTCATGACATTAAGCAAGTCCAAACAATGTTGGAACTTATTCTGCAGGACTGACTTGGTGAACATATCAGCAGGATTATCAGCAGTACCTACTTTCTTCACCTCAATTCTCTTCTCATCTCTTAGAAAATGATACCTCACATCAATATGCTTAGTCCTCTCATGATGGACTTGATCCTTGGCTAAACAAATAGTGCTCCGACTGTCACAGAACACAACAACTTGATCTTGATGTAAACCAAGATCACCAACTAGCCCTTGCAACCATATTCCCTCTTTAGCAGCTTCTGTCAGCGTTGTTAACAGGTGAATGGGAAATCCCGGAAAGGAGCACTGGCAGGTTGTGAAGAGGATCTTTCGTTACTAGAGAGGTACATCTAATGTTGGTCTCATTTATAGAGTTGATACTCACTGTTTAGTGACTGGTTATTCTGATTCTGACTACGCTGCGAGGGTTTTGTCGGTATTCTTGTCAGATTGTCAGCGTCGGCAAACATTAGTTTGATATTTTCTGCTTTAGGTCAAACCCGCACGGATTTGTTTTTGGGTCACTCCCAAAAGGCCTCAAACTAATTGGGGTTGGACAGGAATAATATACACCTTCAACTTCCCTCAAATGTTCGATGTGGGATAGGTTTGTACTAACAAACCTCCCCCTCAAACAGAGACCACATCGAAAAACATAATGGGCTCCGACTCAGACAGATCGTCGACCCACTCAAACATGGGTCTTGCAAATCGGACCAGACCCGACGCCAACCTGGCTCTGGCTCTGATACCACTTGTCAGGATTGTCAGCGTCGGCAAACATTAGTTTGATATTTTCCATTTTAGGTCAAATCCACACGGATTTGTTTTTGGGTCACTCCCAAAAGGCCTCAAACTAATTGGGGTTGGACAGGAATTATATACACCTTCCAACTTCCGTCAAATGTCTGACGTGGGATAGGTTTGTACTAACAATATGATATTCCAATTATTTAGTTTCCTATTTATTCACCATATCTTTCCCATTTATATTTAAATATTTGTTTCTTATTCAATAAGTTAGGGTAGTAGTAGTCTAGTGGGTTGTGAATTCTATAAATATTAGAATTCCTTAGAATTTTAATCATTGAGAAATAAAGATCATTCTTTTTCTCATTCACGGTTCTCATAAATTGCTAGTTGGGAAATAAGTAACAACCACAAACATTGACCTTGATCCATAATTTGAAGTTGTTGCCGGTATTTTATTCTTCTTTCCTGGCATTGCATGTCTTCACATAACTCATTTTTATTGTTAGTTCTTTTCCGAATCGTATTAAGAGAGTCGAACCGTATAGCCTTTTGATTTCTTCCTCCACAGCTAAGGCAATCAAAATATACTGGTTTTTGTAGGAGACAACCTCCTGTTTTCCCCTGTTACAAACTATCCTCACCTTCCACAAATCTGATTAAATGTATGCAAGGATAGAAAAAAACAAAATCGTCATCAACTTCCCCACCTTAAACAAGGCTACATATATTAAAAATAAACAAAAGCATAGAGCCTCACTCAATCTTTGAATACCATACAAAAAATTTGCAGACCAAAAGAGTAGAAAATGCAAGGAACAAAGCTGTTACAGGAAGGGATTGAAAACATGGAATGGGACTCAGATATCTTGCTCCGATTGCTTGTTTGATAAGTGATTCAGCAAACCATTGGTCAAAGCAGAATTCGATGTTAAAGAAGGTTTCAATATGCTTAAAGCATGTACATACAGAGATATCATCTCAACTTGTGATCATAAAATATAAAGTATCATATCACTTTGTGGATGAATGAAACTAGAACTCAAGTGAGTTTACCTCTTTCAAGCCAATTTCTATCTCCACTTCCTCCCAATCAGATAATGAAATCAACTGTAGGCCGAGACTGCAAAGGATTGAGGAAACATGGAAAGGTTTTACAGTTAGACCATCCATCACCTAATATGATCTTGGTCCGTTGATATATTTTCCCCTTCCTTGAGGAAAAATTATATGAGAAAACGCCGAAATGTCTTCACAAGCATCATCAGGTACGGTTTCCTCCTATGTGAGAGGTATAATCAGGATTGCAGATGTATAACCATATGGTAGGTTGGGTTTGATTAGCCTGTTTTTTATATATGAAGACTTGAAATGGTTGTCATCTATGAGACAGGAAATGCTCTTGTATAAATTGTCAATACTAAACAGCACGATCATCATAAACCATGCCCGTGAATCTAAGCTTAGAGCACTGCTCACAAAATAGATTTTCATGACAACAATCAGTACTAATATCAAGCTTTAGTCTTCTACAATCGGTGTCGAATGAAGAGATTGGATTAAGCAAGATATGCTTGGCATCATCAGTCCAAAAATGGGAACTATCGAGATTCGCTACGCTATTGTAGAGTGTGTTTAAGCATCCTATAATAGGCGTCTCTTCTGCTCCATAGTGTTCGTCCAAAATCTTCACGATTCGCCCTAATGGCAATGTCAAGAAGCTTAACAAAATATCTACAAAATCGCCATTGGATTCGGCAAATAGCACCTTAGTTTTCTCCTTATTTATCATCACTTTCATTGAGATCTTTACTTCTTCAACATTAGACATTTTTAGTGATTTTACACATCCAAGAATCTTTTAGCATAGCTAGGATTGTAAAATGTAAAAGTAATTGTTGGAAATTTCATATGACTAACTAAGGGGGTGGATGCACATGCAATAAGGAAACCACTCATTTCTTGAGCCATTTTGTACAAATGAAGCCATAAACATAAACGGATTATGATCACAATCATAATTATCTAAACAAATACAATTGTATAAGGTTATTGTAGGTTAATCATGCCTAAAACATCTTAATCAATATGTATCGATCAATTAATGATGTAGAACAAAGACTTACCTTATCACAATGAAATTTATTGTTTCAGTAGATGATGCCGGAGTTCTGGTGGTGGCGCCTCCCCAAATGAGAATTATAATACTTAATTGACATAATCAAATTGGGGTTTTATCAAGTCAAAAAATTAAATTAATCTCAAAATAAGTATAATCACTTTATTTTGAATTAAAATACTTAATTGACATCACATTCTTTAATACAGTACACCAAGTGTTAGGGGTGATATGCAATTCCATCAATCGACACCGCCCAAAATGCAATTGTGTGGGAATGAATAAAAACTTGCACGATGCTTGCAAAACGGGTCGACAAGTCAAACTCATATATGGTTTTGATCACTCGATTTTTTCTAGTTTTTTCAATAATTTTCATAATTTTATTATAGTATATCTTTTTAAATTCAATTTCGTTGTACTTGTTAACGGTAATTTATCCATTGAGGACTTTACATTGTCCAGCATGCAACAATATAATATTTGATCTATGAAGATTATCGTAAGCCTATACCATTAACTTGTTGCACGTTTGAATTAGGTAAGTTTGATTAGTTCAACTAATTCAAGGGAGTTTGTTAAGGTCCTCCTCCTTAACGGTGATCGACGGAAGTTTCCCGACGATCTGAGTAACGATTCCGGCGCCCAATCGTAGGGTCGGCGGAGATAATAGTTTCGAGTTGTGCGCGGGTTCTTCCCGTCGGGCAACGCGATAACTAGGGTTTGTAGATAATTCCACAATATGTTGGACAAATAATGATTTTATTGATTTTCTGAATGTCTGCAAATAATAACCATATATCCCTATTTATAATACTCAAATACTATACCCTAACTTATTGACCAAGATAACAATTATATGGAAGGATTTGGTGAATCAAAAGATATATCTAAATAATAAGATATAGGATCGTATCAACTCCCCCACGGTTAAAATCCACGGTGAGAACTATGCAATGAAGATAGCCGATAGCAAAAGCTTCCCCTCCAGGATCAAACGTGAACAGTCGTTGGTGATAATAGGTATAGATCAAACCTTGTACACTTGACTGGCACCATGATTCAATTTTGTCTATAAACATCACATGGGATCTTGAACTCTTAGAGTTAATCTTCGATGCTCCATTATTTCTACTTGACAGGCCTCCAGTTAGAATCGTGATATCCTCATAGCCAACAACATTCTCCTCAAGCCAAGTCTCTACATCATCTTTCATCTTCAATTCCCGATGTGTTGGAACAATCAGTTCACCAATGTTCTCATCATATACCCCGACGAGCACTTGCGGCGGCATATTATCCATCTTGACGACCTCTTCCTGGGACACGTCGTTTGGCTTGACGATCTCTTCCAGGGACTTGTCGCTTGGAACCTCTTGCAGGGACTCAACGTTTGGACCCTCAAGACCAACGCCCCCATTGTGAGCAACGTTGTCGGGAACATCCTCAGCTAGATTTTTGTCATCAATACTCTCCTCAAACAATGCATTCACGCGGGCGAGAAGGGCGATTTGCTCCAATCTATAAATACGCAGATTCTCGTTGTAATCACTTACGGGGGCTAATTGGGTTGGGCAAGGCGAACGAACCATGAGATTGGGTGTATTGGGTAGACCCCGCTGTTTCCCCGAATTAATAAACTTGCTAGACTGACGTGGCCGGTGCGTGAAGTCGGACGGTGTCGGGGCACCGGCAGGCAACGGAGCTGTGCCGTGACTCGGCAATCGGTCGGACCGGTACGTAGGCTGCTCGGCGTGGCTATTATGAAGATGCTGGTGTCGCCTCGGATACTCCTCAAAACCCTGTCGCTGACGGTGGTCTCTGTGATCATCCCACCCCACTTGATCCCAATTGTTAGCAATGGTTCGTGGGTGAGGTTGGTCGTGAAAACTCCCCTGATACCCCGCGTTAGGACGTCGTGGAGGAGTTGGTCTATCTGCGCGCGGGAGCGGCGATGGGTCCCGCCATGGCTGCCCTGCACTTCGATGCTCTACCCTGTTGGGAGTCGGCTTAGATCGTGGCGTAGCATATAATCTTCTGATACGACGATCCGTGGCATCCCACTTATCAAACACAGCAAGGAGATAATCCAGCTTGGCATGAATCTCTTTCTCGCATGCGGTCTCTCTAGGAATCGTCTGGCGGTTGTAACTGTCCGTCTGGTAGAGCGGCTGTGGTGGGTGGTCGAATTGCGAGGGCTGAACTAAATGGCAATGGTGATTGTGTGCCATGATGACGGATTGAATGGCTCTCTTTTTCTTTTTTTTTTTTTTTTAATTGACAGAATATGGAGGATGAGATGCGGTGGTGATGGTGGTGTTGCGGAGTGATTCCGTTGGTGAGCTCGGGATGAAAGCACCAATTTGTTAAGGTCCTCCTCCTTAACGGTGATCGACGGAAGTTTCCCGACGATCTGAGTAACGATTCCGGCGCCCAATCGTAGGGTCGGCGGAGATAATAGTTTCGAGTTGTGCGCGGGTAGGGTCGGCGGAGATAATAGTTTCGAGTTGTGCGCGGGTTCTTCCCGTCGGGCAACGCGATAACTAGGGTTTGTAGAGAAATCCACAATATGTTGGACAAATAATGATTTTATTGATTTTCTGAATGTCTGCAAATAATAACCATATATCCCTATTTATAATGCTCAAATACTATACCCTAACTTATTGACCAAGATAACAATTATATGGAAGGATTTGGTGAATCAAAAGATATATCTAAATAATAAGATATAGGATCTTATCAGAGTTGCAAAATTATACTTGAGGGACGAGAGTGTATAATGCCTCGATATAAAAGATTACCTGTTCAAATTTATAATATTCAAGCCTTTAAATTTATATTCATTATCCATAAAAGAAAAGGAAGAGTTTATAAGTGTGAGTGGTTTGATGTTAAAGTAGTAACTGAGGTCAAAGGCCTCATATTGGAGTTCATTTTAAAGCTGCTTTTAAATTAATTTTTTTTTAAATAGACTAGTTCTCTTTAAATTTTTAAATAATTGAATTTTTTATTTAATCGAAATTAATTTACTTTTATACCTCTAAATAACATTTATTTCCATTTTGCAACTTTAGCTCACTGCATGCGCACTGCATTTCATTGTACCATTGACTTCTTATTCAAAAAGCTGTGAAAGCCAAAGAATTTAGATAATAATGACTCAACTTTTAAAATGAAGGAATCTTTAGAACTAACATTTGACACTTCTTATATTAATAATAGTACTCCTTCAGATTCTTCTATTAAAAATAGATACCCTTTTCCTTTTTTAGTTCCGTCCTTAAAACAAACTTTTTATTTTAAGAAATTCTTTTTGCTCCAATAAAAGTAGGATTCATAATCTTTTAATACACTTTTCTTGCTATTAATTTTTTTTTTATCGATTTTACATTAAAATTACTGTCATTTTAAAATATTTCATTTTTAGAGGCTGGAGTGAGTAATTTTTTGTTTGAAAATATCTTTATTGAGTGAGATTCCTCTTGGTAATTGAGAGAGACTTGATAAAATACTAGTATTGGTACTTAATTAGGATAAAAGAATTAATAATTAACAAAATAGCTGGCATGCACCTTGATGCTGCATATACGTCATTCAGATGATTGATCCTTCACACTTAATTCATTATAATTATTATTATTTCGAGGAGACTTTAGATTAAATTATGCCATCGAAAACCCCAATATAAGCTGACTAAACTTTTTTTATTATTAGTTTATTGTTCTTCGTCAGGTAGTGGTTGATTGATTAGTTTTTTATTACTCCCAATTAATTTAACTTGCTAAAACTTGTCTATATTGAGTTTAAATCTCTTTCAACTCTAGAAAGATTTACACTCTACCATTCAATTGAGTATATTTTCCTTGAAATTATTTGATCCATAATTTGAAGTTGTTGCTTGTATTTATGCTTCTTTTCCAATGTTGTGTGTCTTCAAATAACTCCTTTTTATTGTCGGGTTTTTCCCGAATCGTATTAAGAAATGATTTCTTCCTCTACAGCTAAGGCTTTTGAAATATACAGGTTTTTGTAGGAGCCAATGATAGCAATCAACCTTGGAAAGTCTATACACATGGACCGCGACGTGTGACAAATTATAACCATTCAATTCACAGTCGCCGACGAAGATAAGAAGAAATAATCGCAAAAGGTATTTTCTCTTCTTTGAATTGTTTTATAATTCACTATGTTTATGATTATATGTTGTTTTACATAGATTTTTTAAATCCTTTCCTTCATATATTTGTACTATGTTTATGATTATATGTTGTTTTACATAGATTTTTTAAATCCTTTCCTTCATATATTTGTGCTGCATATAAAAAATCTCAATCAAAAGCCCTTCAAGTTTGGGAACTTGCTTTATATTCTTAAGGTTTTTTTTTGTTGCTTCATTTGAAGGACCAAATTCAGGATACGGTTTGGATCCATATAGTTTAGATTATATTTTAATGTTGATTTTATTTGGAAGTAGAGTTATACCAAGGAATATGGATCACAAAGCTTTTGATTAAGTGTATTAAAGTATCTAAAAAAATTAAAGGGAAACTCTAGAATCTTAATTCAGTAAAAAAATTATCAGTTTTATTTTAAGTAGATTATATGCTTTTGTGTTTCATTTCATAATTGGAGACTTGGAGTTTATATCATCAGTTTTCATTTTATGACATATTTTGGATTATGTAATTTGTATGGAATATAGTGTTAATAATTATCTAACTGATAATAAATTAATTACTTAATTATGATATTATGCAGATTTGTGTAAGATTACTTTTGAAATAGAAATAATCCGGATCTAGATCTGGATCTGGATCTAATATATTCGCAGACCCTACAAATCTTATGAATCGGGATCTAATATATTTGAAACTTATAACTATAGTATTATAATACTCCCTCCGTCCCCGATTAAGAGTCACACTTGCGTTTTTGCACTCGTTTTATAAAAATGATTATAAATAGTTAAAGTCAATAAATAGTAAACTAAGAGAAAGAATAAGGTAGAGAAGAGTCTCTTTTACATTATTCTCTTTCTTACTTTACTATTTTTCTACTTTAACTATTTATTATCATTTTCAAAAAATTTTTAAAAAATGAGTGCAAAAATGCAAGTGTGACTCTTGATCGGGGCGACGGAGGGAGTATGACTTTAACGTAAGACTTCAAAACTACTAGTACAAACTATTTCATTGGGATCCAAGTCCACATTTAGGGGGACACATGGATAAATTGGATCTCGACCCGAGTCTTATTTTTTAAGATCCGGTAAATCTTAACGAAAACATAAAAGACTTGTATTAGATTGAGTTTTGCAAGAGTAGATCTACATCTGACCCATTGTCATCCTGAGCCTAGTGGAGAGCTTGAAACACCCCAACCGAATTTGGTTTTTAAATACTCTTTTCGTCCCAATTAATTTGAGTCAAAACTTTTGGGCATAGATATTCAAGATATTCATAATTTGTGTTGAAAAGTAGGAGAGATGGAGAGGGAGTAAAGTAAATGATGAAATACAGTAAGAGATTGGATGTATCTTTTGTTTGTTAAAAAAGAAATGATTCAGTTTAGTTAGGATATCTCAAACAGGTATACGACTAACTTAGTTGGGACAGAGACATGGAGCAATAGTTTTGATTTTTTGTTTTAAAATTTTTGATTTTAGCTTTCTACTAGTGCTTTTCTTCAGAGTTAATATTACTAAAATATCCATTTGGTAAAAATGAAGCAAAATCTGAGATAACCATTACAGAGTAAATATTGTCAATTTTCGTACGTGCAGTTTGCCTATAAGCATGTCAGAAGCCATCATCTTAGGGGTGATAGGGGAACTGGAGAGCTTTCTGATTGAGTTGCCGACGACCGATGACTTTATTCATTACTATCCTGAAACACTAGAAGCCCTGAAAGAGGTAATAAAAGAGCTCAGAATGATGTTGGACTTCTTCAGAGACAATAAATCTGAAGAGATGAGCAGGCTAAAATATTTGCTAGCTGACTTTGCTGAGAAGGCTCAAGTTTCAGCGGAACACAAGTTTTGGTTGAGAACTTTTATATCTCCGAGGACCTAGATGCGCTGAGGATGATAAAAAAGTGCATGATGGAGTTTGGTTCAGAAAGTGCTGGAGAAGGAGAAGACAAAGGTGTCGTGGTGGGCTTGGAGAAAGACGTGCAACAACTTGTGTTTAAAGTGATTCTTAGTGCAGAGGTATGTGATGTGGCTTATTGCTAAACCGGTACTTATCAAAGGCATGGTTGGCGTGGGAAAGACAACTCTGGCTAGACAAGTATACAACCATGCGGCCATCGTTGGAAAATTCAAGCACCGCGCATGGATAAGCCTTTCTATTTACAAGTAAACATGAGGTGCTTGTGGAACTGATACGCCAGTTGGTGACACTTGATGGAGATTCGTTGTTGCTGGAGGAGATGGACAACCAGAGTCTCGGAAATATGCTTTTCCGGCACCTGGGAGAAATGCCACAATGGTTTATAGTTCTCGACAACGTGCTGCCAGAAATGTGCTTCAAATCCTTCTTGCTAGACCTTGCACGCCTCTCACAGCCAAGTATGCTTCTTTACTTTTTATGTTAGAATCAATTCTGCATGCTTAAACTTATTCACCTTTATAGACAGAAATAGATTTTGAAATGCTTTTACAAGGCATAGAAATCTTTTAAACTAGATTATAATTTTAGTTGTTTTAATATAATTCTACTTTGTCACCCACAGCAATTGTTTTTGAAAACAGTTGATAAAATTACAAGTGTTGAGAACAAATTCACAAAGGAGTTGGAGAGGAAGGGCAGGGAGATGCTGAAGAAATGTGGGGGTTTGCCGATAGCTATAATAGATGTTGGAAGGGAGAAAGCAAAACAAAGACTTTTAGGGATTGAATGGGAAGAACTTTTTGATTCAATTGATTTGAGTAAAACATTGAAGTTGTTGGAACCGATGTATCTTGAATTGGATGAAAATCTAAAGCCTTGTTTCTTGCATATGTCCTTTTTCAAGGAAAACGCAATAATGAGAGAAGAGAAGTTGCACCATATTTGGGCTGCAAATGGTGTAGAAACAGATATTGCACCATGTGCCAGTTTAGTTGGTCAATCCATTATTGAAGTCGTCCACCCGTACCCAGAAAGGTTTAGAGTGAAAAGGTGTCGCATGAATCCTGTACTACACATGCTATCCATCAAAAAAGCAGAGGAGGAAATAGGCCTTGAGATCTTAAGGAACAATGGAAATAATCGGCCCTTAGTGAGCCCTCGTCATCGTGTTATTCATTGTGGCAGAGTCAAGTTTAATCACTCTGCGAATCAAGACAAGTATCTTGTTTCTCTCATCTTCCATGGAGGTGGTCGATACTTGGACGACGCAGGCCAGTCTTATTGGAAGAATTTTGAACACATCAAAATACTCGACATAGAAGATTTTGGGGCGAAGACTATATCAGAATCTATCGGGACATTGACCGAGTTAAGGTATTTGGGATTGAGAAACAATTATGTGGAAGAGATCCCACACTCGTTGGAGGGATTGAAAGAGCTTGAGGTTCTCGATATAGCTTTAAACTTTATGGTGGAGGTGCCGGATATTATCAAGGAAATGGGTGGCCTTCGTCATCTCTACATGTCTGATGTGATTTGCAGAAAGCCTTTGGAAGTAGATGCACTACAAAAACTTAAGACGTTGACCTTCATGTCTATATATTCTTGGATATATGAAGCCTCGAACTTGGAGAAGATGACTAGTCTACATAAATTGGGCGTTGAAGAAATTGATGAAAACTCGGATGTGAGCGAGCTCTTTCCATCACTAGCTAAGTTGAAGGAACTTAATCACCTTATTCTGAGAGGGTTTCGCTTCAGAATGATGTCTTGTTTGGATGAGATTCGTGTTCTACATATGCGTAGAAAGATACGCACTCTGAGGCTTGATGGATGCATAGCTAGGCTACCAACTGCCTATAGTTTCCCTCGTGAGATAAAGTACTTGGCTTTGGTAAATACTTGTCTTGATGAAAACCCCATGCCAATACTAATGAAGTTGTCCAGCCTAAGGCGCCTCAAACTGCGGAATGCATACAATGGTCGAGAATTGGTGTTCAAGATGATGAAACTTCAAATCTTGTGCATCAGTGAGTTGTGGAATCTGAGAGAAGTACGATTTGAAGAATGTGAAGATGCTGACCTCGAGCAGCTAGAAATCATGAATTGTCCACATCTAGAGACCCTCCCACAAGAAATTCGGTCGATGAGGCGTATGGAAAAGTTTAAGATGGTAACAACCAAACACATTGCAACGAATATAAAAAATTCAGGCTTGCTCTCCAAAATAGTGGAAGTGGATATCAGTCCATAATTTGAAGTTGATATTCGTGTTAATCCTTATCGGCTCATCAGCTCTCACATCAACTACCAGCAAATTCGACCCCAACGTCAAGCAAGAAGGCCGCTTTATCTTTCACAGTTATGTTTAGCTGAAGCAAGACCTTATTAGCTTAGGATGATGTCTGTTTAGTTTCCTAATTTCATTTGTTAATCCTTATCCTATTCTTGATTTTGTTTGTCGGTTTTTTTCTTTGGATCTTGTTGTTTTACGAAGCAAGAGACAAATAAATTCATATAAAAGTAAGGGTTAATTTTAGTCCAAATTAATCGTATGACCAAAATACGAATTTTGTCCAAAACATTCACTTTTTGAAAAATATGTACATAACAAATGAAATCCTTGTCGGAGTGGTTATTTTTTGACGGTTTTGTCAAAAAACTAACAGTCATGTCACTGTGCAATTAGCGTTACCCGTTAGTTTTTTTGACGGAACTGTAAAAAAAAAGACTACTTCGGCGACATTTTCAATTGTTATTGACCATTTTTTTCAAAAATTGAATATTTTGGGCCAAATTGATATTTTGTTCATATGTTTAATACCAAAATTGACTTTTACTCTTTATACAATCTTAACAATGTCACACCAATTCATCTTATTAGAAGATCCTATTCAAACTGTTCAACTACAAGTAAGTAAATGCATAACATATAAACCCAATTCAAATGAACTAATCTGAACCAAACAAGCTGAAGTACATGTCGTTATCACTTTTCTCCTTCTCCTGAAAAGATTATAAAACACTATAATTCGGCCTCAATTTACACAAAGAAGCATATTTATCCTACAAATAAAGTGTAATGCAAACTAGAATATGCTTCGAAATTTGCTTTAGAACTAATATAACCTCATTTCCGAGGGAGAAAGATAAATTGAAAAGGTATATTTCTCATTTACCTTCTCAAAAAGGTAATTATACCTTCTCATAAAGTAAAGAATTCCAAGAGAAGAAGGTAAATTGAGAGGCAAATAAAAATAATAACTTTTTATCTTTTGTGTCAAAAAGAGGTAAAAATACCTTCTCAAAATGAAAGAAGGTATAATACCTTCTCAAATACCTCTTCTCTTGGAGAATAAACTTTTAGGAAGAAGAGGTAAATATGGTAGTTATATCCTCTTTACCTCTCCATTTACCTCTTCCCTTGGTGATGCTCTAAGGCTTAAAATAATACTCCCTCTGTCCCGCTTTAGCAGTCCCATTTACTTTTGAGCACTCGTTTTGTAGAAATGATACTCCCTCTGTCCCACAAAGATTGTCCCATTTTTTCATTTCCGTCCGTCCCACAAAGTTTGTCCCATTTCACTTTTACCATTTTTGGTAGTGGACCCCATATTCCACCAACTCATTCCTACTCACATTTTATTATAAAACTAATACTTTAAAAGTAGGACCCACATCCCACCAACTTTTTCAACTCACTTTTCATTACATTTCTTAAAACCCGTGCCGAGTCAAAGTGGGACTATCTTTGTGGGACGGAGGGAGTAATAAATAGTTAAAGTGGAGAAATGATAAAGTAAGAGAGAGAATAATGTAGAGAAGAGTCTGACTCAACTTATTTTAACACAAGTAGTACCCACAAGTGTACGGGGACAGTGTAGCAATTAGCAAGCAAGAGTATCGTATACCACATAGACAAATTTGTATCAACTTAACTACCACGAACAAATGTTGACTACTGTCTAGAGAATCAGGAAAGGTTTGGTTTTTTTTTCTAACACTAATAAGCATATAGTAAGTAAATAAACAAATAAAAGCAAATAAACACGGAGTGAAAAGATAATATAGAGAAAATTATAGAACTCAAGGATCCGATGCACAATTCCAAGCTCTTATCCAATCAAATTACCTTACCTTATGGTGTCTCTAGAGTTACTAAGTCGGCCACAATTAAAGATTAAACGCCCTCCCGAGGTGAGAAACCTGCAGATTAGGTGCTAGGATTGAAGTCCCCTTCTAATCCTAAAACCCCTAACTCCCTAAAGCTCGATTAGGTCAAAGACCTCACTCAAAACCTCAACTCTCCCGAGTTTTATTGCATTAAGGTGTGAATTATTCTTATTTCCAGATTAATTATTTCATCTCCAGATTAATCTAATTAATCCTACACAATCAAATGGTGATCAAGCAATTGAAATGAATAAACCCAAGAATAATCAAATAACTACAAGAGCAAGGTAAGAACAAAATTAATTGGATAAAAACTATGAAATTAGTGCATCATCACCAAGAATTCTACAAGAAATGTTTAGCTACTCATGTTCTTCACAAAAGCCACGTTTGAAACAAAGAATTCAATGAAAGACATAAGAGATGGATACTAAGAACTCCTGTGGAATGAATCTAGGAATGAAGTCTTCAATCTTCCGATCTAGAGTCTTCAATCTACAATTCTCTCTCTCAAAGTGTTCTTGGAGGTGTGTGTGAGTGTTGGAGGCGGTAAGTGTAGAATGCTCATGAACCCTAGGCATTTTTCCCTTTAATCCCCCATAAAAAATCGCGTTTTTGGCAAGAAAATAGGCCAAAATAACATACCCGGTCGGGTAGAATTATAAAGAGTAAAATTCATACCCGGCCAGGTAGAATTATAAAGAGTAAAATTCACCCGGCCGGGTGGTTAATTCACCCGGCCGGGTGTAATTTCCTGGACAGCGCAGTGTTCGTAAATGGTCATAACTTCTTCTACCGAACTCCGATTGAGGCGTGCGAGATACCCACTCGAAGATCTTTCGAAGATGAAGATATTGATATGCATTAGGGACTCATTGGACTTCAAAATCTCCAGTTAATACTGTCTCAACCAAGGCTGCTGCACATCCACATATTTTGTACCTTTCTCTACACATTCTTAACAAAATGGTCAACATACCAACATAATAGAGAAGTGGATATAAACATGCCCAATAGTAAACAAAATATGATCAAATTCATACAAAACCACCCTCTAAAACCATGTCAAATCCAAGTATGTCAGAGTCTTATTTACATCATTTGCTATCTTACTTTATCATTTTTCCACTTTAACTATTTATTATCATTTTTACAAAACGAGTGCTCAAAAGTAACTTGGACTGCTAAAGCGAGACGGAGGGAGTATTATTTTAAATAAAAAAACACAATAATTTTAAATAATGATTAATAAAATATTTATTCTAATTAATTAATTATTGAAATTTATTAATTTTAAAATTAAAGTTAATGACTAATTTATGCACTTCGATATCACTTACTCCCTCCGTTCCATAGTAATATTGTCATTTTGCCATTTTGGTACGTTTCAGACTAATAGAGTCATTTCTTTTTTTTAGTAAAAGTCAATACATTTTTCCAAACCTACTTTACTCTCTCTTATTTTTTTTTTCTCTTCATCTCTCTATTTTTTTTCATTTTCCACTTTATTCTCACTTTACTTAACTCACCTAACATAATTTTTCTTAATCTTCGTGCCGAAAAGAAATGCCTCCATTATTATGGAACGGAGAGAGTAATAAATAATCGGGGCTGCATTTATTTTCTTCCTTTCACATGATTACTAGTATTATAGTTTATTACTGTTATTTTTATATTCTCCCCTATCAATTTGACCATATTAAGTCAACGAATTTGTATTTGAAATCGGCATCCAGACTGTGAAAGATATCACACACTTTTCCATTCAATTCACAGTCGCCGACGAAGATTAGAAGAAATAATCGCAAGGTAATTCCTTTTCTTTGAATCGTTTCATAATTCACCATGATTATGTTGTTTTGTATAGATTTTTGAAATCATTTCCTTCATAAATTTGTGTTGCTTGGGTGAGTTGAGGAGATTTACATATAAATCTCAAATAGAAGCCTTTTAAGTTTGGGAACTTGCTTTTAAGGTTTTTTATTTGTTGCTTCATTTTCAGATATGATTTGGAACTTGATTATAATTTTGAGATCCAGATTCAACCCGGATCCATTTAGTTTAGATCATATATATTTATATTTATAATGTTATTTGATTTGGAAGTAGAGTTATACCAAGGAATAAGGATCACAAAGCTTTTACATGTTGTTCGGTTTTAAAGATTATATCTAGGGATTGAATCTCATGACTTCGTCCTAGATGGATAGTCATATGATAAATAAACAATAATTTAAACGTGCATCAAGGTGCCCTCGAACTCGAGACGTTTGGGTTAGGAATTAACCACACTACCTCTAAGGTCAATAACACAGGCAAACTAATTTCAGTTTTGTTGCAAGAAAGAGCATCCGTTTTTCATTTCAGGGTTGGAGTTTATATCATCAGTTTTATTTTATGACATATTTTGAATTATGTAATTACTTATGGAATATAGTGTTAATATTGATCTAAATGATAGTTAATTAATTACGATGTTATGTTGATTTGAGTACGCTTAGGATAAAATTTGAAATGGAAATAATCTGGATCTGGATCTAATATATTTGTAACTTAAGTATAACCAATTTATTATAATAGTAGCTAGTGTGACATAAATCTGGATCTAGATCCATAAATCTTGACCAAAACATAAGAGTTGTAATATTAGACTGAGTTTAGCACGAGTGGATCTATTAGAGTTATTTTAGAATTTATCTTGTGCTTTTCTTCACAAGTTAAAATGCAAGCCACGAACTTAATTTGTACTGCATCTGATATTTACTAATATTTGCTAAGTGATTTGTATTCCTTTTAGGGTTGTTCCTAAGATAAGTTTTTTTTTTTAATTCTTTCTTTTACTTTATTCTCTTTCTTACTTTATTCACTCTCCACTTTACTCGAAACCTCATTTTGCCGAAAAAAAAAATGTACTCCCTCCGTACCATAAAAGATGTCACACTTGTGGGACGACATGAGATTTTAGGAGATTTTGTTTTGTGTGTTAAATAGAGAGAGAATATAATTTTTGTATTAATGTGAGAGTGAACTTTTTTCATAAATGGAAATGAGACATTTTTTATGGGACAAACTAAAATGGAAAGTGTGACATCTATTATGGGACGGAGGGAGTGTAAATTATGTACTCCCTCCGTTCCCTCATAGTTGAGTCATTTTTCCATTTCGGGAAGTTCTCTCATAGTTGAGTCATTTCCATATATAGTAACTTATTTATGTGTACTTTATTCTCTCTATTGCTTTTTTATCTATTTATTTAACACACTTAACATATCTTTCTTAAACTCCATGCCAAAAAGTTTCGCCTCAACTATGAGGGAACGGATGGAGTACTTGCTAGCTAATTTTGTAAAAAAATTGATAGAAAAGTAAATGTGGTCAATTTTCGTACGTGCAGTTTGGCAATAAGTATGTCAGAGGCCATCATCTTACGGGTGATAGGGGAACTGGAGAGCTTTCTGGCTGAAATGCCGTGGATCAAAATCTATATTCAACCGGAAACACTAGATTCCCAGAAAGAGTTAATAAAAGAGCTCAAAATGATGTCGGACTTCGTGAGAGACAATAAATCTGAAGAGAAGAGCAGGAAACATAGTTTGCTAGCTGACTTTGCTGAGATGGCTCAAGTTTCAGCAGAACACATAACGTGGCTGAAAACTTATATGATCTCCAAGGACCTACGCGGGCTGAGGAAGATAAAAAAGCGCATGTTGGAGTCTGAAGTTGGTGAGGCGGTGAGTAGTTCACAAACTGCCGGAGAAGAAGGAGATGGATCAGGTGTCGTGGTGGGCTTGGAGAGAGACGTGCAACAGCTTGTGTTTAAAGTGATTCTCAGTGAAGAGATGTGGCTTATTGCTAAACCGGTACTTATCAAAGGCATGGTTGGCGTGGGAAAGACAACTCTGGCTAGACAAGTATACAACCATGCGGCCATCGTTGGAAAATTCAAGCACCGCGCATGGATAAGCCTTTCTAGTTACACAAGTAAACATGAGGTGCTTGTGGAACTGATACGCCAGTTGGTGGAAATTGACGGAGATAAAGATTCGTTGCTGCTGGAGGAGATGGGCAACCAGAGTCTACAGCAGATGCTTCTCCGGCATCTTGTAGAAATGCCGCCATGGTTTATAGTTCTCGACAACGTGCTGCCGGAAATGCGCTTGAAATCCCTCTTGCTAAACATTGCATCCCTTTCACACACAAGTATGTTTCTCTTATTTCTATGTTTGGATGCATGCTTAAATTTTATTTTACTTTTCAGATAAAGGCATAGATATCTATCAAACTAGATTATATAATTTAAGTTGTTTTTACATATTCTAGCTACTTGTCACCCATAAAACTTGAACATCATTTTAGATGTATAATAGGTTGAACTAATATATCAAAGACTAAAGTCCAAAGTTGGTCAAAAAAGGACTTGTTTGGTCTTAAACAATATGTTTTGGTTCATATTAAATGATTATGTAAAAAATTAATGGTCAACCGCGTTTAAAAGTCCAAAATTGATTTCGTACATTTGCACAAAAATCCATTTTGGTCCAATACATTTTAAGTGTGTTGGCTTTTGATCCTATACAATATACTTTGGTTCATATTTAACTCTATAAATCAGGTCAAAATGCGGTTGATGCATTGAATTTTTACGGAATCATTAAATATGGACGGAAACATATTGTTTAGAACCAAAAAGTTAACCTACATAGTGAGTAGGACCAAAAAGTTTTTTTAGATTTCTAAAAAATAGTGACTTTTTGGCCTAAAAAGGTAATCTTTTATCCTTACCTCGCGAATTCAATACTAAACTCATGACCCAAATATATTCTTGATTGACATGAATTTCTCTTAACTTCACGACCAAACTTATTCTTGATTATGAATTTTCAAATTTTAAAAGGCAATTCATAACTATTAACGGCATCCTTGGTAGATTGGAATGAAATGGTGAAATGGAATGTGATTCCTACTTCTATTCTATTCATTTGATTGGTATGATGTAATGAATGAGGGAATTGAATAAAAATATAAACAAAATACAAAAAAGTTGTCATTCCATTCCCGCCCTCATTCTATTGCATTATCATTTCATTACATCATACCAAGTATGGCCTAATAAGTTTCGAGGTGAAGCGCCCTTTAAATAGTCTAATTCACAACAAAACCTTTTCTTTGTGTATGTCAAAACTGGTAGCACAAGACATCTAATTTAGATAGAAATGTGAAGAAATTCAAAATACATTACGAAACAAATATTCAGAGTAATTCTTATGAAGTATAAATACATGCCCAATGTAGGACTTCCAAATTTCACACTTCAATAGCATTTCTTGTCTCCCTCTTTGCATTAGCTTCTTAACATGGTATATAATCAGGGCATAGATGTAGATTGCTGATCACCAGTTGCAATCAGATTCAACAACA
The DNA here is from genome assembly GCF_023119035.1 of Salvia hispanica. Lineage (NCBI taxonomy): Eukaryota > Viridiplantae > Streptophyta > Magnoliopsida > Lamiales > Lamiaceae > Salvia > Salvia hispanica. Next base: position 48,259,304 of record NC_062970.1, on the reverse strand, counting down.
GTTTTATACTCATGAGATGAAAGCTTTGGATGCCGAAAAGAGCTGGAAATTGTTTTTGAAAACAGTTAATATATTCACAAGTAATGAGAACAAATTCTCAAAGGACTTGGAGATGAAGGGTAGGGAGATGTTAAAAAAATGTGGGGGTTTGCCGCTAGCTATAAAAGATGTTGCAAGGCAGAAAGCAAAGCAAAGACTCTCGGGGATTGAATGGGAAACACTTTTTGATTCAATTGATTTGAGTGGATCATTGAAGCAATTGGAGGTGATGTACGATAACTTGGACGAAGAACTCAAGGCATGTTTCTTGCATATGTCCCTTTTTAAGGAAAATGCAATATTGAGAGAAGAGAAGTTGCACTATATTTGGGCTGCAAATGAAGTAAAAACAGGAATTGCACCATGTGCCAGGTTAGTTAGTCAGTCCATTATTGAAGTCGTGCACCCGTACCCAGAAATCAACAGAGTGAAAAGGTGTCGCGTGAATCCTCTACTACACATGCTATCCTATCAAAAAAGCAGAGGAGGAAATAGGCTTTGAGATCTTAAGGAGCAGGAAATAGTCAGCCCTCACAGAGTCCTCGACATCGTGTTATCCAATGTGGCAGAGACAAGTTTAATCAGTCCACAAATCAAGATAGAAATCGTGTTTCTCTTATCTTACACCTCATTTGTGGCGTATGCAAATTCAATCAAGACAAGTATCTTGTTTCTCTCATCTTCCATGGCGGTGGTCGATACTTGGACGACGTACAACAGTCTTATTGGAAGGGTTTTGCACTCCTCAAAATACTCAACATGGAAGATTTTGGGGTGAAGACTTTATCAGAAGCAATCGGCACATTGATGGAGTTAAGGTATTTGGGATTGAGAAACAATTACCTAACCAAAATCCCACACTCGTTGGGGTGCTTGAAAAAACTTGAGGTTCTCGATATAGCTCAAAACTTTGCAGTGGAGGTGCCGGATATTATCAAGGAAATGGGTAGCCTTCGTCTTCTCAACATGTCTGATGTGATTTGCAGAACGCCTTTGCTAGTAGACGCGCTACAAAATCTTGAGACCCTAACCTATATCTCTATATATTCTTGGACATATGAAGTCTCGAACTTGGAGAAGATGATTTATCTGCATAAATTGGGTATTGAAGAAATTGATGAAAACTCGGATATAAGCAAGCTCTTTGCATCACTAGCTAAGTTCAGGAACCTTTATCACCTTATTTTGAGAGGGTTTCGCTTCAGAAGGATGTCTTGTTTGGACGAGATTCGTGTTCTACATAGGCGTAAAAAGATGCTCACTCTGAGGCTCGATGGATGCCTAGCTAGGCTACCAAGTGCCAACAGTTTCCCCTGTGGGATAAAGTACTTGGCTTTGGTAAATACTTGTCTTGATGAAAACCCGATGCCAGTACTAATGGGGTTGTCCAGCCTAAGGCGCCTCAAACTGCGGAATGCATACAATGGTCGAGAATTGGTGTTCACGAGGAACAAGCTCGAAATCTTGTGCATAAGTGAGTTGTGGAATCTGAGAAAAATGCAATTTGGAGAATATGCAATGGTTGACCTCGAGCAACTCGAAATCATGAATTGTCCACATCTGGAGACCCTCCCAGAAGATATCCGGTCTACGTACAATCTGAAGAAGTTTAGAATGGTAACAACCAAACACATTGCAACAAAGATCAGAAATTCAGACCTAGTCTCCAAAATAGTGGAAGTGGATATCAGTCCATAGTTTAAAGTTGATACTATGTATCTATTTAAATGGCTTGTTGATACGGATGTCACTTCACCTACACCACATCCAACAACAACCACAAGCTCGCACACGAGTGTACCGATGAGGGCAAAGGGGTCTGATGTTTGGCCAGAGGAAAGACATGGTGGAGATGTGTTCAAGCAGTGGACATGGATGGTAAGAAGAGAAAGATCAGGATTAAAACGAGTGCACAAAATTTACTTTACCATTTCTCCAGTTTAACTATTATTATTGATACTTTTAATTTTATAATTTTTATAAAAATGAAAGCTTAATTTGTTAGTTTTCTCTTGTTTACAAATGTTGAAATGTATTTGTACTATTAGTATTAAATAAATGGAAAAATTGTCATTTAAATCATAATTTTTGGTGAAATTGACCAAAAGTCAAACAAAAATAATGATTTAAGACAAAGAACACCTATTTTTTACTACTCCCTCCGTCCCGGATAATTCGGGTCACTTTGACCGGGCTCGGGTTTTAAGAATTGTAATGAAAAGTAGGTTGAAAAAGTTAGTGGGATGTGGATCCTACCTTTATATATTAGTTTTATAATAAAATGTGAGTAGAAATGAGTTAGTGGAATATGAGGTCCACTACCAAAAATGGTAAAAGTGAAATGGAACAAATTATGTGAGACGGACCGAAATGGAAAACTGGGACGAATTATCCGGGACGGAGGGAGTATATCATAAATTGATTACGTAGAATTAGGGATGACAATGGGCCGGATCTGTACCAGATCATGCTAGGACCTAATCCAAATCCCAATATTTTGCAAAGGTTCGAATCACCAGATTCAATTGGTCCAAAAAATGAGATTTAGATAGTCTCATAAGATTGCCATTATCCATGAATATGTACGTACAAATGAACTGTGAACACCATAAAATTAAAAATAGATCAATAATAACACTACAATCCATAAAAATTAAAGAGCAAATTGGCAGAGAAAAAGTAGTAATTGTGAAGTTTGGTCAGTTTATGGTCAATCCCATAGGCCATAACTTTCATTAATAGCTGATTACGTATATCATAATTTTAAACATTAACTTCATCTTATATTATATTTTTCAAACATAAATCAATGTTTTTTATCGTCTCCCTAAATTTCAAGCTCTAGAGTACATATTACTCCCTCCGTCCCAGATAATTCGGGTCACTTTGACCGGGCACGAATTTTAAGAATTGTAATGAAAAGTGGGTTGAAAAAGTTAGTGGAATGTGAGTCCTACCTTTATATATTGGTTTTTATAATAAAATGTGAGTAGGAATGAGTTAGTGGAATATGGGGTCCACTACCAAAAATGGTAAAAGTGAAATGAGACAAATTATGTGGGACTGGCCGAAATGGAAAACTGGGACGAATTATCTGGGACGGAGGGAGTAATTATTTTTCATTTTAAAAAATAATAAAGATTTGAATTTAATAAAGAAAATTAAAATCCACATATAGATTTGAATGGTTTTGTTAATTTAATAAGGAAATTAAATTCCACATATATATTTATAGATATATTGGTCCCATAAGAGGAGGCGCCCTTTCCACTTCACTTTGAAATTCCAATCGCCACCGCTTGCCGCCGTCCCGCAGCCGAGCCCTAGAACCCCTCCGCCGCGCTCAGCCATCGTGTGCTTAGGTAAGTCATCATTCTACATGATCGAAACCTTTGTTTTTAGCAAAACTAACAAAAAACAGCCGCAGCTAATTGTTCTTGTTTAGATAATTATGATTATGAATTATGATAAAAATAATTTTCCTATAAATTAATAAACTTTAGCCCAGTATACTAATGAACTACTTATCTTTTTAATTTTGAAACCCAATTATTTTGTTCTGATTTTGCATTCCATCAAGATTTTGGCGCTAACATAGTTTAATGACTCGTGTACATGGCATTATCGTACGTCAAACGATGTTATGATTTAGGTTCATTCGTTGAATTATGTTTTACATTAATCTATATTGGAATCAAAATCTTGATTGTTTGCAAAATCAGAACAATGAATAGGTTTAATAATTTATAGGTATATTTTAAAGCTGACGTGCAAATCCAGAATCTAGCAAAAATTTAGGAATTTACAAGCAAAAGTTTGGAATTCTATATTGGAATCAAAATCTAGATTGTTTGCAAAAGTTTAATATTTTAGGAATCAAAGTTTAATTAAAATTCTATGACCAAACATGCTCTTACTATATGAATCCATTTATAGCCATATTTTGTAAAAAGATATGGTCTCAATAAATTTCAGTAGTTTCCTTATTGTTTTCATCCTCCTTTTTTAACTGTCATTAAATTTTTTTCATATGAAGAAGCAATAAAAATGTCGGATGCCAAAGAAGTGAAGTTCTCACTCAAAGTGATGGTAAACAAAGAGAAAACTAAGGTTTTATTTGCAGAATCCGGCAGCGATTTTGTAGATGTTTTGTTAAGCTTCTTGACACTGCCCTTGGGAAGCATTGTGAAAGTTCTAAAGAAACACTATGGAGACGAGACGCCTATCATCGGATGCCTAAACAATATCTACAATAGCGTCGTGAATCTTGATAGTTCCGATTTTTGGACAGAGGGTGCTAAGCTGAGTCTCCTCAATCCAAAGAGTTCATTTGATTTATCAACATATAAAAGAGTAAAGCTTGAAATAAGTGATTGTCTGCCGGAATTTTTCTATTGTAAGAAGTGTCGTAGTAATACATTTTGGAGTAAAAGCATATACTATGATAAAAGTAGTTGCAAAATGTGTGGTAGTAAGAAAATGGTAAGAGCTGTAGGTTCAAAGGTGGGACTAGGTGGATTTTTCACCGATGAAACAACAACTTTTGTCATCACGGATGATTTGCAGATAGTGCCTAATGCGATTGGGCTCGTGCAAACGATCAACATTCTCAACATCACAGGAATAGAAAGTGCAGAGCAACTGAATGTAGCTCTCGGGCTCGATGAGGTGAGTCTTGATCTTGATCTTGCATTTGAGTTAGATAACTTTGTTCAAGTTTTTGTTCACTTGTTGATATATTTCTTGTTAGATTATGGATTTGCTTAGAGCATCGATGATTTCACACACGCCGTTGTCAGACCTCTTGCTCGATAAAACGAAGCCGATGAACTTTGTGACATTAGAAGCTGAATCTAGGATTTCACTAACCAGGATTAAAAAGGAAGACATTCCCAACTCCGAGAAGATGATATTGAAGGCCACAGTACTCAAGTCGACAAATAAGTTATTTTTTGTTCAAGCAAAGAAAGATTTCATAGAGTTCCTGTTTAGTTTGCTCATCATCCCACTGGGAGGAGTCGAGTTCCTTCTTGGAAGCAAGTCTTCTATCAAGAGTATTGACAACTTGTACAAGAGTGTGTCCGATCATATCGATGATGAGTATTTCAAGACTTGTCTTGTCAAGGACAAGTTACGTGTAACATCTCGGAATTTAAAACCCTAATTTTAGAACCCTAGAATTTATTAGTGATGACGTGGAGTCGTGAATGCATTTATTGCATGTGATGCTATGGCCGAGTTGAGTCTAGGGTTTGCGTTGAAAGTTTGAAAAGTCAAACTTATTGATTTTATGATGTGGCATGTGATTTATTAAATTATGAGATTTATGTGGTAAATTAATTGTCTAAGGGTGAGTGAGAATATTAGAGAAATTTTCCATAAATACTTGTCATCCTAATTCTTGTGTTTTCGACCCCCCTTGAAATTTTGGAGAAGGAATTCTATTTTTTTTTCCGGATTTAATTTAATTCTTGTGATATTTATCCAAATTAAATCCAAGACCCAAATATTTCCTTTTGAAGAGAGAAAAATTGAGCCCCTTTGTTTCTTGGTGATTTTCGAAAATCACCTATTATGGGAAAGAAGGAATTATTTTATTTTAGTTAATCCCTTATTTGATTTCCTTCCATACCTAGAATTAAATTATTCTACCAAATCTTTCCATACTTCAAGAGATCTTGTCTTACCTTATTCTAGGCAATATTAAAAAAATCCATGCCTTATTTAATAGGCATGGGACGCCTATTTCCATCCCAAGTTGGGAGAATCCTTATTTTTATTTTGCTCCGTGATATTTTATTCTACTCCGAAAATTATACCAAAACAAAATCATGGCTAATTGGAGAGCCTAATTTTCGAAACCTATGGGATTTTCCCTAGGATCTATTTTTGTTAATTCTTCTTCCCTGCTTCACAATATTTATTTATTTAATTGTGGAGGATAGAATCTTACCAAATATTTTAAAGATCTCATTGGACTCTATAAATAAGAACCAAAACCCCTAACCCTAGCCCCATAATTTTCGAAACCCCCTCCCCTCACTCTCTCAAATTTTCTTCTTCCACACACCAATATTTTGTCATCCTTTGAGAAGAATTTAGAGTTTGAACGCCAAGATTCTTGAAGAACCAAGTCTCTACTTTGTTTCTACCGATTGTTTTTCTCTAAAAAGGTATTTTGTTTATGAGTTCTTCTTATTCTTCTTCTACTTCTTCTTTTTCTTCTTTCTAACCGATTAATCGGTCTTCTTGAACCCTCATGCATCTTGGTTGAGTGAAAGTGGGATAAAAGGGATGTGGGAATATGTTCATGTGTGTGTGTGTGTGTGGCGTGAGTGTGTGTGTGGTGTGCGTGTATGTGTGTGTTGTTGTGTTGTGTGTGTTTGATGGCTAAATAATCTTGTGAGATAAACATGATCTTGATTAATTAGTAATGATAAGATAAATCAATGAAAAAGGGAAAAGAAGTATTGAGACATGCATGAGTAAGAGTAGTATTGAACCTAATTTGTGATATGTGCCTATGTGATTAAAAGGTGAAACTTTGGTTGCGAAGCCGGATAACGGAAAAGCGAAACTACTTGAAAACTAAGCAATCGAGGTGGGCTTTACTCTAAAAACTCTCTTTTATTTTATCAAAATGTTGTTTGGTGTTATAAGGGTGGTTTAACTGTTATGTCATGCCTATGTTTGTTTTAATGTGATGTTGGATATGCTTATACGAATTCGGGTGAGTATGGGCCGCAAGCCCTACCAGGCTGTGTACACGATGGGAGCGGGAGCCGTCCTTGCTAGTCAGCCGGTCTCGTGGGTGAAAAGTGTGGCCACACTTTCGTCGCACCATGGAATGTTGTGATTGTTATTTTGATGAGAAAATGGGGGATTATTTTGACTGGCCAGTCTATGAAAATATATTTTGTGATACTCGTGATATTTTTTCTTTCATAACTGCTTAAAACTCGAGTTCACTTGGTAAGGGTGGCATAACTTATAAAACGTTTTGGCAATGAGCTCACTGAGTATTTCAAAATACTCAGCCCTGCATGTGTTTTCCTTATGTGCAGGTTGAATGATGGCGAGTGGTGGCGGGTGTTGAGCTTGTTAATTAATTAAGATGGTGGTTATGAACTTCAAGCATAGTTGTGTCTTCATACATAGCTATTCTTTCTCTTGGTCGTCTTCCGCTGAATTTTGATACACTTACGAATTTGTTTTGGAATATTGGCATCTTGCCTTCGGTTTGAGACCTTAGCCTTTTCTTGTGATTTTGTCTTGGATATTTCGTCGTACTCTTCAGATGTTTTGATCGTTATTTATGACACCTTCCTTCTTCTTTCATATTCCTAGGTTAAGTTATTGCTTTAAATACTCTGATACTTCTTTCAAATCTTTTGGTCAACACTCTTTGAATGAAACCTCAGCCTATGTTTACTTCTTTGGAGTCTGTTTGGGTTGCAGTCGCCGCATTTATTGTACCCTAGGAGGGTGGGCTGTTACAGTTGGTATCAGAGCCTCAGTTCTTTCCGCTCAGAACCCAAAAGTCTTTTCGAAAATCTAAGTTGTCTTTGAAATCCTTTGTTAATAAACTGAATACGGAAGGCTCAACACCGCGACTCGTCTTGTTCAACCACGAAGAAAGAGGTACAAATATTTCTACGATTGAAACTTTATGCTCTTGGAAATTTTGGTTGAAAGTGTTATTTTGTGAGAAGCATGCCTTAAGTGTTGAGAATATTGTTGTGCTTGTGAAGCAATGCTTCTTAAATGATGATTCTTAGGAGTTTGGAAATAATATGCTTGTGAAGCGATGCTTCTTAAATGATGAACCCTAGGAGTGTGGAAATATTACGAATGTGAAGCGATGCTTCTTGAATGGTGAATTGTTGAATGTTGTATGAGAACTTGTGAAAACTTTGAAATGCGAATGTGATTGCATGAGATTATGTTGAAATGTTGCGATGCCTAGACTTGGACTTTTGAACCTAGCATGCTCTAGCTATACGATCACAGCGCTTGTACCAACAATAGAAACGTGGAATGACTAGTATAAGGCCGTTAGTGTATATGGGGATTCGACGAAACGCGAATGGAAACCACACGAATAGTTATCTTAAGGACGAGAACCTCGGACGCGACGCTTTGAACCATCACCTTTTGACTTTTATACACTTTCGCAACACCATTTGAGATCACACACTTTCCATTCTTTTCCACCTTTTGTGACGGTGCTGACTTGTTCCTTTCCCCTTTTTGTAGATGGTTCAACCCTATCACGCTCTTATACGTCACCGCTACGCCAAGAATATGAACTTTCCGGTAGAACGCTATAGGGAGCTGGAATGGGACGGAAACCAGTTCCTCTTGAACTTCGTCAACGATTTCTACGGTCATTGGCTGGACGCTTACGCGTACGGAACTACCCATCACGAGGGAATCATGCGACTTATCCATATACTACCTTCCCCTTGGAGCGAGTGGACCGCTCAAGCCTCGGTATCCTACACTTGGTTTAGCCCGCCCAAATACACGCCTCGAGGAGACTTCGTCGGCCTAATAGGAGTCTTACTTCCGGTCATGTCTGCCGCCGTTGACGGACCTCCAGTCCATCCGCCAATGCAAAGGTATTCGCCAGGAGCAGCACGTCAAATGAAGTATCGCGATGATGAGGAGCCGCACGTTGCTCGCGTTCCCCGTAGAAGGACCCTTAGGATGCGCGTTTCGGCCCCTTGAAGGATCATAGGATGCTCACTTCGATTCCTTCACCCCTAAGCAACGAGAAGAAAGACGAGGAGATGGGATCGTCCGAGAGAGTAGAGAGTTCGAGCGCGGAGAGTGTCGGAGAGTCGGGAGAACCCGAAGAGGACGAGGGCGGAGATGTCTAGTGTCCGAATAGAAATTTTGTTTTCCTTTCCCCATGTTTTTGAATTCTAGAATTTCTATTTACGTTGTTATTTTCTTCCGCGATTGTATCGCTCTTTTCCATTCATTGTACCAAGACCTATTGAGACCACTTTTTGAAATTTAATGGGGAATTCGTACCTTTCATTCTATTATCTGGCGAAGAGCCGTCTTCACTCTTTTCTATCCTTATCGCATAAATATACTTGCTCGTTAAGATCTTAGTGTGCAACGATGCAGAGAAGATGATCTGTGTGACGCATCAGCTGACTGGATCCGCCGATTTCTGGTGGGATACCAAGCTAAAGACCATGCCCCAGGATCGCATAGACGAGATGACTTGGGAAGAATTCAAGACTGAAGTTTACGACAAATACGTACCCAAGAGTTACCGCAAGGCGAAAGCCGCCGAGTTTCACAACCTCACCCAGGGACGTCTGTCCGTAACCGAGTACGACCGCGACACTTTGTGACATGACCCGTTATGCACCTGAACAGACCGACACCGATGAGAAGCTGGCCGATAAGTTTCGTGAGGGCCTTAGGCACGAGATTAGGATGGCATTGGCAGTCCGTGGAACCCTTACGTACGCCGAGGCGTTAGCCCTCGCACTCGATGTAGAGGCAGCAATGCCAAAGGAGAGGAGCACGGGGAACACCGCCATGACCTTACCCCCGCCACGTCCTAACCATGATAAGAGGAGATGGGAGGAGAGTAGGACTCACTATGACAATAAACGATACCGCCCTGCTCAAAATAGGCCGCCGTACGGAGGAGGACAAACTTCGTTCAATACGAGAAGCGACCCCCGTGCCAGACCACCACAGTGTAACGTTTGCGCCAAGTACCATTTCGGGCAGTGTAGAGGACCGAACTCGAATAGGTGCTTCAACTGTGGAGGGAACGGTCATTTCTCTAGGGAGTGTCCGAGTAGGAACGTAGGAACCGGGTCGAGGCAGAACCATCAGAGTTTCCGTCAGCAGCCGAGGGCGCCACCTACAGGCTCGGGAGCAAACCAGAATCAGCCACTGCGGCTGCAGCAACCTGTCCACCCAAGACTTCCCGCCCCGGCTAGAGCGTACGCCATTAGTCAGAAGCAGCCCACGATTGAGCAAGGAAAGCCCGAGAGTGGAAATCTAGCAGGTATAGGCGAAATCCTCAATACCCCTATTGTTGTTTTGTTTGACACGGGCGCATCTCATTCGTTCATCTCTGAGTTATGTGTGCATACCTTAAGCTTGCCTACTAGCAAGTCTGAACATAGGATGATGGTGTCCTCACAAGTAGGAGGGATAGTAGAGATTTCTCGTTTTTGCACGAACATAGAAATCACGCTAGGAGAGCTTAAACTAGTTGCCTACGATCTGCGCGAGTTATGGCGATGAGAGACGTTGACGTAATCTTAGGAATGGATTGGTTAACCGTGAACTTTGCGACGATTCGCTGTAAGGAGAGGCTGATAACCCTACAAGCCCCGGATATGGAACCCGCCGTGTATCACGGAATCTCGATGAACCGACAAATCGCTATAGTCTCCACGTTACAAGCCACCGCCATGTTAAAGAAAGGACGCCCGACCTACCTTGTCTATCTTCACGGAGAAGAGAAGGAGGAAGCGAGGCTTGAAGACGTTGCTTTCGCACGAGATTTTCCGGACGTTTTTCCCGAGGAGTTACCTGGACCGCCGCCCGATAGGCAGTTAGAGTTTACGATCGATCTCGAACCTGGAGCCGCACCCGTATCGAAGGCACCATACCGCATGGCGCCTAAGGAGTTAGAGGAATTAAAGATTCAGCTACAAGAGCTCATGGATTTAGGTTTCGTTAGGCCCAGTGTTTCGCCATGGGGCGCACCGGTGCTCTTCGTTAAGAAGAAAGACGGGTCAATGAGAATGTGTATCGACTATAGAGAGTTGAACAAATTGACCCTCAAGAATAAATACCCTTTGCCGAGGATAGACCCTGTTCGACCAACTCCGAGGAGCCGGAGTGTTCTCTAAGATGGATTTGAAGTCCGGATACCACCAGCTGAAAGTGCGAAAGGAGGATATCCCCAAAACCGCATTCCGTATCAGATATGGTCACTATGAGTTCGTCGTGATGCCGTTCGGTCTGACGAATGCCCCAGCCGTGTTTATGGACTTGATGAACCGAGTTTTCCACCCGTACCTAGATACGTTCGTCTTAGTATTCCTAGATGATATCTTAGTCTACTCGAAGGACGAGAAGGAGCACGCAGAGCACCTGCGAATCGCGCTGGAGACGTTGAGGAAGGAGAAGCTGTACGCCAAATTCAGCAAGTGTGAATTCTGGCTGAAGGAAGTCAACTTTTTAGGGCACATCGTGTCAGCAGAAGGAATCCGAGTGGACCCCGCCAAGGTCGAGGCGGTGCAACTGTGGAAGTCGCCGTCGACGCCAAACGAGATTCGGAGTTTCCTGGGTTTGGCAGGATACTACCAAAGGTTCATAGAAGGATTCTCTAAGATAGCGAGACCAATGACCCAGCAGCTCAAGAAAGGAATCAAGGTGAACTGGACGCCGGAGTGTGAAGTGAGCTTCCAACTTTTGAAGGAGAAACGGACCACCGCACCAGTGTTAGCTGTGCCAAAGCTTGGAGTGAACTACGTAGTTTACACCGACGCTTCGAAAGTCGGATTAGGATGCGTGTTGATGCAGAACAACAAGGTGATCGCTTACGCGTCACGACAGTTGAAACCGCACGAGTTGAACTACCTCACCCACGATTTAGAGTTAGCCGCAGTAGTGCATGCCCTAAAGATTTGGAGGCACCATCTCTACGGAGTTAGGTGTGAAATCTTTACGGGTCATAAGAGCTTGAAGTACTTTTTCGAGCAAAAGGACCTGAACATGCGACAACGGAGATGGCTCGAGCTAGTGAAGGACTACGATTGTGGCATCAACTATCACCCCGGCAAGGCAAACGTAGTAGCAGATGCTTTAAGCCGTAGAGACCATTCGCAACTCGCCGTTTTTCTGACATAAGAGAAAGGCTTAGTACGAGAGTTGAGTAAGTTGCGGATAAAAGTAGTTAGGACACCCGAAACCGTAGAAGGCCGAATCTCCGCGTTAGTAGTAGAACCTGATCTAAGAACGAGGATCGTTGCAACACAACGACTAGATGTGAGATTAGAGGAGATTCGAGTCGAAGTGAGAACCGGTGAATCCGGAAATTTTAGTGAGGCTTCCGACAACGCACTCACCTTTGAAGGGAGACTGTGCGTGCCGAACGACGAGGGACTTAGGAACGAGATCATGAGCGAAGCCCACGAAACCCCATACACTGCTCACCCCGGGAGCACAAAGATGTACCAGGATCTGAAGAAGTCCTTTTGGTGGAACGGCATGAAGAGAGTTGTTGCAACTTTCGTGGAGCGCTGCTTAGCCTGCCAACAGGTGAAAGCCCTACACCAACGACCGTACGGGAAGCTACAACCGCTCGAGATCCCCGAGTGGAAATGGGAGCACGTCGCTATGGACTTCGTGACGGCATTGCCGAAGACCCTCAAAGGGAACACCGCGATCTGGGTGATCATAGATCGACTTACCAAGAGTGCGCATTTCATACCAATCCCCGTAACCCATGGATCGGATAGGCTAGCTCGGAACGTCTGATCGTGACCCGAAGTTTACCTCGAAATTTTGGATTAGCCTACAACGCGAGCTTGGAACACGCTTAAACTTTAGCATCGCTTTTCACCCCCAGTCCGATGGACAATCCGAAAGAACGATACAAACTCTCGAGGATATGCTAAGAGCCGTGGTGCTCGACCGAGGCGGAAGTTGGGAGACCGCACTCCCTTTGATCGAGTTCGCCTAAAACAACAGCTTTCAAGCAACGATCGGCATGGCGCCATATGAAGCACTTTATGGGAGAAAGTGTAGATCTCCGCTCTACTGGGATAAAGTTGGCGAACAAAGAGCGCTTGGACTCGATGTAGTCGAAGAAATGGTCGAAATCGTTCGACAGATCCGCGCGCGAATGAAAGAAGCTCAGGACAGACAGAAGTCGTACGCCGACATTCGACGGACGGACTTACAGTTCCACGCTGGTGATAAAGTTTTCCTCAAAGTATCCCCGTCGAAAGGGATAACGCGTTTTGGAGTTAAAGGCAAACTGAAACCGCGTTTTATAGGGCCGTATGAAATTCTAGAAGGAGTAGGACCCGTAGCTTATCGTTTAGCGTTGCCGCCCAGCCTTGGGAATGTGCACAACGTTTTTTCATGTGTCGCAATTGCGAAAATACGTGTTCGATCCGAAGCATGTGATTTATTACGAGGATATTGCTGTGAGCCCGGATCTGAGCTACGAGGAGCAACCCCAGTTAGTCTTAGATCGAAAGGTCCAAACCTTGTATTATTGTTTCATTCATCCACAAATATTTCATATCCATAGCCACAAGCGTAGATGAAATTCTCGATGCTGTGCAGGCTTTAAGCATATTGAAAGCTTCTCTAACATCGAATTCTGCTTTGATCAACGGCCTGCTGAATCACATATCAAGCAAGCAATCAAAGCAAGAAAGGTGAGTCCAATCACAAGGTCTTTTATAAGCAGTTTGGTCCTTGCATTTTCTACTCTTTTTGTAACATCTCGGAATTTAGAACCCTAATTTTAGAGCCCTAGAATTTATTGTTGATGACGTGGAGTCGTGAATGCATTTATTGCATGTGATGCTATGGCCAAAGTGAATCTAGGGTTTTGCGTTGAAAGTTTGAAAAGTCAAACTTATTAATTTCATGATGTGGCATGTGACTTATTAAATTATGAGATTATGTGGTAAATTAATTGTCTAAGGGTGAGTGAGAATATTAGAGAAATTTTCCATAAATGCTTGTCACCCTAATTCTTGAGATTTTCGACCCCCTTGAATTTTTGAGGAAGAAATTCTATTTTTCCGGATTTAATTTAATTCTTGGGATATTTATCCAAATTAAATCCAAGACCCAAATATTTCCTTTTGAAGAGAGAAAAATCGAGCCCCTTTGTTTCTTGGTGATTTTCGAAAATCACCTATTGTGGGAAGGAAGGAATTATTTTATTTTAGTTAATCCCTTACTTGATTTCCTTCCATACCTAGAATTCAATTATTCTACCAAATCTTTCCATACTTCAAGAGATTTTGCCTTACTTTATTCTAGGCAATATTTAAAGAAAACCATGCCTTATTTAAATAGGCATAGGGACGCCTATTACCATCCCGAGTTGGGAGAATCCTTATTTTATTTTGCTCCGTGATATTTTATTCTACTCCGTAAAATATACCAAAACAAAGCCTTGGCTATTT
>NC_062970.1:48232930-48244961 GCF_023119035.1 Salvia hispanica | reverse complement strand
TTCATGTCTGATCAGTTTCTTAATTATTGCGAAGAAAATGGTATTCGACGTCAGATGACTTGTCCCGAAACTCCACAACAAAACGGAGTTGCTGAGCGTAAATTGGCACATCTTACATCCATTTGCTTATCATGGATACATGCAAAGAACCTTCCAAGAGAGTTATGGGCAGCGGCAATTCAGTCCGCGAGTTATGTTGTGAATCGGTTACCTCCGTGGCCAGGTACGGAACCATGCCCCTATGAGCTATTATACCATCATAAGCCAAATGTGAGTTTGTTTCGAGTCTTTGGTTCGATTTGTTATGTCCATGTCTCAAAGTCTAACAGAACTAAGCTTGATCCGAAGGCAAAAAGATGTATTTTTGTTGGCTATGACACTCACAGGAAAGGATGGAGGTGTATGGATCCAGAAACAAAGAAAGTTGTTGTCTCTCGTGATGTTGTGTTTGATGAAATTTCATCTGATCACATTGGTGCAAATGATAAAAGTATCATGGCTGACCTTCTGCCCGTTTGTGGCGATACTGAATCAAATGATAAGAGGAGCATCACTACTTCAGGAGAGAATGTTCAGCAATCTGAGACGATAGAGGCTGGAGCTCGAAGATCTGATAGACAGAGAAGACCACCTACTCATTTAGCTGACTATGAAGTTGAGGTAAATCTTTCATCAGTGATTTATGCCTTTCTAATGGGAGAATCTTGCGATGATGAACCAAAATCTTATGATGATGCTAAAGACGATCCTAAATGGGTAGCTGCAATGAAAGAGGAATATTTGGCTCTAATTAGGAACTGCACATGGGAACTTGTTAAGAGGCCAAAAGATATCCAACCTATTACTTGCAAATGGGTATTCAAATTGAAGAAAAAGGCTGATGGCACAATTGATCGCTATAAAGCTCGTCTCGTTGCTCGTGGTTTTTCTCAAGAATATGGTCAGGATTATGATCAGACTTTCAGTCCCGTTGCTAAAATGGCAACAATTCGAACCATCATTTCGCTAGCTGCTTGTAAAGGATGGAGACTTTGGCAACTAGATGTGAAGAATGCATTTCTCTATGGAGACTTGGATCGAGATATTTTTATGGAGCAGCCTGCTGGATTCATTTCGAAAGAGTTTCCTGACTATGTGTGTCGTCTTAAGAAGTCCTTGTACGGCCTCAAGCAAGCTTCGCGTGCTTGGTATGGTAAAATTGCTCAATATCTTGAATTTTGTGGTTATAAGTCTTCTGAAACTGATTTCAGTTTATTTATCAAGAAAACATCTTCTTCTTGTATAATGGTTCTTCTCTACGTGGATGATATGGTTATTACGGGTAATAATGATACTGAAATTACTCGTCTTCAAGAGGCTTTGTCTGTTCGTTTTGATATGAAAAGCTTGGGAGAAGTAAGCTGTTTTCTTGGCCTAGAAGTGACAAAGTCAGATGGATTTTTTGTTTCGCAACAAGGATATGCTTCAAATTTATTGGATCGTTTTCGTATGCGAGATTCAAAGCCAATGACTACTCCTATGGAATCATACTTGAAGTTAGCTAAAGATGAAGGAAAGTTGTTGGAAGATGCAACACTTTTTCGTCAGCGTGTTGGTAGTTTATTCTACTTATCTATCACAAGGCCTGACATTTCTTTCTCCGTCGGAGTTATATCTCAGTTTATGGGAGAGCCGCGAGAGCCTCATCTGATTGCAGCAAAGCGAATTCTTCGCTACATCAAGAATACTCTGAATTTTGGACTGCATTATAAACAAGGAACTACATTCTTATTGAGTGGTTTTGTAGATGCAGATTGGGCTGGTGATATAAATGATAGACGCTCAACAACAGGGTATTGTTTCGATACAAGATCAGCAGCAATCTCGTGGTGCAGCAAAAAGCAAATCACGGTTGCCCTATCAAGTTGCGAGGCTGAATATGTGGCAGCATCTATGGCTGTTCAAGAGTATGTTTGGCTCAAGAGGCTTGTCCAAGAAATTTTCTATGACTTGAAGTATCCGGTTCTGATTCGTTGTGATAACGAAAGTGCTATTAAGCTTGCTGAAAATCCAGTGTTCCATGCTCGAACAAAACACATTGAAGTGCATCATCATTTTGTTCGGGAAAAGGTTTTGAATCAAGAGATCGATTTGCAGAAGATAAGAAGTGAAGATCAAGTTGCTGACATTTTTACGAAGGCACTTGGCCGAGCTAAACTTGAAGAATTCCGAGCTGCTCTTGGCGTTGTTGATAGTAAGTTTTCACTAAGGGGGAGTGTTGAAAATAGTGAAACTTACGAGTGAGTTGAAGTAGTCCAAGTTCTGTTCCATTTATTTAGGATTTACGTTTTTGTGTTTTAGTTAGTGGTATTCTATTTAGCTGATTTAGTTATTAGTTAGTTAGAATTTTATGGGTTTCATTTTCTCTATTTATACTTTGTAGTTGTTGTCATTTATCTATCTCCAAATTAACAGAGCAATAAAAGTTTACGGTTCTCTGTACTCTCTTGTCTTCCTCTATATTTTTTGCTTCCATATTTCTTTACACATGTAACAGTATTGGATTTATGAAGATGATCGTTAGCCTATACCATCACCTTGTTGCACGTTTGAATTAGGTAAGTTTGATGGTTCAAATAATTCATGCGAGTTGCAAAATTATATTTGAGGGACAATAGTTTAGTGATCCAATTGATGTGCGTCACTTTCCAATTGATGTAAGAACCTAATGGGAACCATTTCAAAACTAGGTTGTTATATAAAAGACTACTAATGTTAATCAATGTAGCAATTTATTTTACTCCACAAGAGGAAAATTAAAAATAAAAGTCGACATCATCACTTAGTCAAAACTGAAGTTGCGCTACAACTTGTCGTTGGAAAGATTCCAATGGTTATATGCTATTAATGTTCAAACGTTGTTTAATATTAATGCAAGATATATGCTATTAATGTTCAAACGTTGTTTAATATTAATGCAAGTATTTTTACATATATTGAAAGAACTATTGCAACTTAAGTATTTCTTTTTTTTTTTTTTTTGCCGAAAATTCAAGCTTAAGGATATTGCATCATGAAGCATTTGATAAAAATTTGTTGGTAAACTCTGTTTATTTTTTTGTTTAAGAGAGTTTCTTCATATGGTACACTAATAGTCAAATCCAAGTAGACTTAAATTAGTATAGAATAAATATTATAAAAAATAATTGGCCTGCAATAACTAAATCATTGTATCCCATGAGAAGCAACATCCATTTTAAGAATTTCGACGACACAATTTAATCGAGTCAATTCACAGCTGCTCTAGTACTAGTATTATTTAGAAGAGATTTTAGATTAAATTATGTTCTCATAATGCCCAAATAATTTGTTGAGAAAATAGGATGCATGCATAGATAACGTCCAAATAATTATCTTATTTATAAGGGTTATCTCGTGCTATACAATGTACTGATATTAATGATAATTTTTGTTAGTTATTCACTTATGCATGTGGCATATTCCTTCCCAAGGATACTGTGAGATGGAAAATACGACAAACTAAATAAAGCTAAGCATATGGATTTCGTGTTTTGGAATAGTATTTGAGTGTTGAAAAATTAGTAGAGTTTGGGACAACAAAATCTTATAAATTCCTTTATGTTTTCTTCAAATAAAGCACCAATCATCTACTCTCCTCTCTATCTCTCACACACAAGCACATTTGCTTAGAAGCTCTGAGTAAGATGGAAAGATGTTCACCACCGGTTCCGGTCAAGAATGGCAAGAGCTTAGATGAAATTCGGAAATCCGCAAAAGCTCATCCATCCATTTGGGGAGACTTCTTTCTCAAATATAATATATAACGGTTGGTATATTCTTAAGAAAATTTGTCATTCATTACATTCTTAAATCTAATGTTTTTGCATCATAATATACTACATTTTGATAAAACTAAAAAAAAAAATTGAATGTAGAAAATAAAGTACACCTATTGTACTATTAGATAACCAACTTTGTTACATCCAATTCTCTTTATACATTAAAGGGAAAGTAACTAATCTCAAATGTAGTCTTGAATATTTCCTTCAATCATATATATCTCTTCAATTCCATTTTAGAAAATCACTGATGCTGAAAAAGAAGAGCTCGCAAAGCAGAAAGAATTGGTCAGAAAAATGCTAACTCAAACTCCAAACGATTCATCGTCTAAACTGGAACTCATCGATGTGATCCAGCGCCTGGGAGTGGAATATCATTTCGAAAAAGAAATTGAAGAATCTTTGAAATATATTCATGACAGTTACATGCAGCAAAATAGCAAAGACAATGATGATCTACGCATTGTGGCTCTTCGCTTTCGTTTGCTTAGACAACAAGGTTACAACGTCCCATGTGGTAAGATTCTTACATGCTACAACCACACCTTTCGTTGCGAAATATAATCACTGACATTTTACTTCAACAGATGTGTTTTGCAATTTCACTGATGGTGAAGGAAATTACGGGGCGTCACTGAAAAACAACGTTGAAGGTTTGTTGAGCTTATACGAGGCGGCTCATCTTCTCAAGCAAGACGAGGAAATTCTGGACAAAGCAATAGGGTTTTGTTCGTCTCATCTTCATGCTTCACTCCAAAATATGGAGGCTGATGTGTCTCTCTCCAAACGTATTAACGAAGCTCTGAGGATGCCAAACCGCTTGAGTGTCACAAGATTAGGTGCCAGAACGTTCATTTCTGTGTACCAAGAAGACGAATCGCATAATGAAATACTACTGAATTTCGCGAAATTAGATTTCAACCTAGTGCAGAAGATGAACCAGAGAGAGCTTAGTGATGCTACAAGGTACTTATATTTAATTATTGTGATTTCATTTTATTATAATTCTATAATTTGATTACAGTTATTTAAATTTATATTCCATTTAATTGAAATAGGTGGTGGAAGAAATTGGACGTGAAGAATAAAATGCCTTATGCAAGAGATAGGGTTACAGAATTGTACCTGTGGATGGTAGGAGTCTTCTTTGAGCCAAGCTATGCTAGAGCAAGAAGAATATTACTGAAAGCCATTTGTATGGCTTCGATTCTTGACGACACATATGAATATGCAACGCTAGATGAACTACAGATTCTAACAGACAGTGTTCAATGGTTGGATGCAAATTTTCAGTTAGTTTTTACTTACTAGTACAATTGTTTTGAATAAATTTGACCTAATTAACAAATGTGTTTTTATTGTCTTCTTTCAGTTGGGATGTTAATGAGACCTTAGAGGGTTCACCACCATACATCCAAATGTGCTACCGAAGCCTTATTGATACTTATACTGAAATAGAAGATGAAATGGAGAAAATCGAAGAATCATACCGCGTCCAATATGCGTCACAAGAAGTATTCATCTTTCCATAGTAAACGAAACTGTCAAAAAAATCATGAAGTTTGGTCAAAATTTAACTAATCCCTAAACCCTAAACAATATTCATGACCAAATTTCATGGTTTTTCTGACAATTTGCCCACATTTTATTTAACGAGTTTTTTGAATTTGTTTGCAGATGAAAAAGTTAGCAATGGCATATTTTGAGGAGGCAAAATGGTTATATAATAATTATATTCCAACACCAGACGAGTATATGAAGGTGTCCCTCGAGTCTGCCGGTTACATGATGGCATCAACAACTTCTTTGGTGGGTATGAGAGATCAAGTTAGTCAAAAAGATTTCGATTGGATTACAAAGGAACCTCTAATAGTACGAGCATCATCCGTGGTTGGTCGATTAATGGATGACTTAGTTGGAGACGAGGTATGTCGTGTATATATATATGTGTGTGTAGTATATAAATTAAACCAAAAATTTCTTATTGGCTGTGTTAAGCATGTGTGTGCACGCTTTAGTGCTTAGGCGCTAAGCACGTACTATAACATATGCATGTGTTATGCATATGTTACATTTGCATTCTCTTATTTATGGATTTAATTCATGTAGTATGAGGAGAAACCCTCAGCAATACATTGCTACATGAAACAATATGGCGTGTTGGAGGATGATGCTCGTGCTCAGCTTAAACAACGAGTGAAGAACGCATGGAAGGATATGAATCAAGAGCCTTGAGCCAACACCGACATCCATGCCAATTGAAAGGAGGGATTTCGCACGCGTGTCGTAGGCGCGTGTCCCTTCCTATTCAACAATATTTATACGTTCCCACTTCCCAAAATACTATTAATTAGTACGTGGTAAGTCGGATGTCGATCCCACGAGGAACGGTCGTATCCGTTATGTATTTCAACACCTAAGAGTTTGGCGATGCCGCCACGCTTTAATTTAAAGAAGGAAGAAACTAAACTACAGAAATTAAACCATACCTACGAACATGGTGGGAACTAAAGTTGAAAATAAATAAAAATGCAAGCAAACAATGAACTTAAGATAAAGCAATAAACTAATAAACTGCAACTTAAACTGGGCAAGTAAGTAAACTGGGCAGTTTAGCAGCAAAAATCAGAACAGTGGCGAGAAAAATAACAACACTTTGTATAATAGCATTTTCGGGAATAAAAGGAACAAGGGGAAAGGAACCAGCTTTTGCCACGAGAAATACTAAGTAAAAGAGGCAAAAAGAACTAAGTAGAAGGCTGCTAACTAAATTCTAAGTGTTCACACCTAAATGAAAGCTAGAGAAGCTAATTTACTAGGAAAGAGACACTTAAAAGGTAATTCTAAAAGCCTACTTAACTAGCTAGTTTGGAGACTTCCTAAGGTGACTAAACTGACATGAAAAGCATGAGAGAGAGAGTTTAAAACTGATTTTGGAGGCTCCATGTCAATGAGTGAAAAGGGATTGTACTAGTTGCTTGCTATGGGCTATTATCCAATGGTCAAAAGTAGTATTATCCAATGGTCAAAAGTAGTAGACAACTAAACTAAACAAAGGATAAAAGGATTAGCAATTTGAAATCAGATTTTGGGTTCCTAAATACACTAAGGCACGAAAACTATGAGAAAAGAGAGACTAAAAGACTGCTACACACTTAACTATGCTAAAGAAACACAAGATCAACAAGTTAACTACCTAATTATGCCTTGAAAACACCAAATAAAAAGCTGAAAATTAGCAACTTGGAGAAGATGAACAAGCTTAAGAACATTCAACAATGGAGGATAGAAATAACTAAAGAAACTGCAGCAACTAAAACACATTAGCTAGCATACAAGAACAAAGCTACTAAGCAAGGGAAAATCACCAACTATTGCAACTTAAATACACAAACGTTTTCTCTTCTTTTTTTTTTCACTGATTTTCGAAATTAAAAAGATGGAAAAGAAGGATTAACTAGCTGACGTAAACACTTAGAAAATAACAAAGAAATAAGATGCAAAAAGAGAAATCTAAACAAGCTAAGCAAAGACCCTTTCAAAAGCATAAAAAACTTCAAATAAACAAGCAAAGGAATCAACAAGGACAAAGGCTAGCTAGAGAACGAAAATAGTAAAACCAAAGCAAGAGATTAACTAAATGCTCAAGAACACCAACAACCAACCATAAATGCTAAACACCTAGAGATTTAAATACACCAAAAGCTCTTTATGATCAGCCCAACAACCTTAACTAGAGAGTTAAGATGCTGGAAAATGAGTACAAAAAAGGAACTAGATCATTCAAAGCATTAAAACACTACATAACAACAAGCTTCACCCCCTGGTGAGCAAAAGTGGCAATGGCTGCCTATGGTTCGAAATTTACTTCAAGGATGAGAGAAAACTAAGCTTAGAGAGAGGAAATAAAACTAACTAAAGCTAGCTAAAAAATGGTGTTCCAAAAGTTAGGCCAAAAGATAAGCTTTGTTGTTTTTTTGTTACACATCTTCCAACCAATCTGATGTGGAAGGCTTCTCCACTCCCAATGATGGTAGTTGGCTTCTTTTGCCTTCAAAAGTGTCTCTTGTGGCCATTGGTAGCACAAAGACTCGTCAATTTAACTTCGAAATGCGACTTTGAAGAGCTGTCAGCATTGCTTGGACACTGGCTAATCCATCAAACTGGGCAGTTTGTGTCTTGTGTATTCCTTCCTTCTCCAAATACTCAATTTGTATCCAATTTGCCTCTACTTTTGCATGTAATCCAGAATCCATTCCATTAACATGCTCGTCGGACCACTCCATTCATTTCCTGCCAAAACATGCATCTTTATATGCAAAGTTTCAACAATATAGCATGAAAAGTGACTCCAAAATGGTGATGAATGCTAGCCTATCACCAATCCTCACACGCGTTGTCAATCTTGCTCGTGTCGTGCACCTTCTCTATTCCGATGCGGATTGCTATTCCGATCCCAACAAAAGCAAAGAATGGCTAAAGATGGTGCTTGTCGAGGCCGTGCCAATTTGAAGACATGAATCTTGGAGTTATTATGTAACCGCTTTCAATAAAAGATTATACAATTAAATGTAACACTACGATTGGGGTTAATTTCATATATGGTTATCAAAGTATGACTCATGTATCATGTAGGGATCAGATCACCCGGGATTCACTAATTACTGTAACCTCTTTTATTGATATTGATCTGAGGTGGCTAATCTCAGAAATGCAAGCGAAGATACAAAGGGAAAACACGAATACAAGTCTACTTATTACAGAGGTGACTAATCGAAACCCTAGCTATTCTCAAGTCTTCTACCAGATTTGAGGCTCCAGCTCCTTCGACTATCTGCACACTAAGTAGAAGTATTAGTAAACCCAAAACAAGATCCTCTCGGATCTAAACAAGAGCAATAGACAACCAGTAACCAAGAAAGAACAAGTAAGGATATAACTTAGGTCACAACAGTGACTATCAGGCCAAGGACCTCCCCACACGCTTCTACCACAAGTCACAAGATGGGAAACCGTCGAACTCTAGGTCAGAAACCCTAGCTACACTGACTGCCACCAAACCGCCTATTCAGCTCACAACCACCAAAAACTCACAGAACTCACAAGTTCTCACTTCTTCAACACCAAACTTCGTCAGATTCCAACGACCCTGGATCCAACGACCCCAACTCAAGGTCTTCACAAGGCAGAGAGAGTCTCAGGAATGAGAGAGAGAGAGATAGAAGTGTCTAGAATAAGTGACTAAAGTGAGGCGATGCTCACTTAATACACAACCCTGGGTCCAACGACCCCAACTCAAGATCCGGGTGAAACATCCATGTTGCAGCCATCGGTGCAGCTAGGTAAGTGATGGACCTCAAACATTGGGCCTCTGCATTTAATCAATCAGGGTCAGCCCAACTGAATAAATACACAAGTCCAACAAAATATAGTCCACCAATATTCAACATATCATAATGGCAGCTAAAGTTTAATTTGTATCAAAATGAATACCAAACTTTGGACTTTATATCAATTTGGGATTTAATTTGATTACACATTATAAAATTATAAATGTATCTACTAATAACAATAGCAAGTGGCTGCATCTACTTGTCTAAGCCACCCATTTAACACTCCTTCCGTCCCTTAAAAATAAAGCACATTATCATTTCAAATGTTGTCTCTTTTTAGGAACAGATGGAATATTATTTTTGTATGCTAAACAATTAATGAAGCATATGAGGAAGTTAAAGATGGTAACAACCAAACTTAGCAAAAAGTTAATAATGTGATTTGAAATACAAGGTACTCCCTCCGTCCCGCTTAAGATGACACGTTTTCCTTTTTAGTTTGTCCCAACTAAGATGATACATTTCCTTTTTTGATAACTTTTTCTCTCCAATTAATACACTCAACCACTTTTTCTCACTCCTATTAAAATATTCATCTTTCTTTATCTCTGTACTTTAATATTTACACTCACCTTCTCTCTCTCCAATTAAACACTTTAACC
Source organism: Salvia hispanica (assembly GCF_023119035.1). NCBI lineage: Eukaryota > Viridiplantae > Streptophyta > Magnoliopsida > Lamiales > Lamiaceae > Salvia > Salvia hispanica. The sequence continues at coordinate 48,235,127 of NC_062970.1, read as the reverse complement.
AATAACTCCTAAAATCCCGTGCCGGCTAAGCAATGTGTCATCTTAGCCGGGACGAAGGGAGTAGTAATATTTCTATATACTCAACTTTCAAAACAAAGGCATCTTTAGAATTAATATTTGACATTTTTTTGATAATAGTACCCCTTTTATCCATCTCTTAAAAATAGAAATTTTCTTTTTTTATTCATCATAAAAATAAAAATTTTCTATTTTAAAATTTTTTCTCTCTAATAAGACATGAACCCATAATCCAGCAGCGTATCCATGTGGGAACAAGGGGTACAACTGTACCCCCAAAATTTCGAAGTTAATAGTATTATTGAGGTAAGAATACGTATTGTTGCATGTGATCAGGTGGTATAGCTCTAGCATATTCAATTTACTTGCCCGTGTTTGAATCTTAGCACTGCCAATTTGTGGATTACTTTTTTATCTGTTTCAATTTTCTTTCTTTATTTATCTTATACACTTCTTAATTTCTCAATATTCTCTCTCCTTTATCTTATGTGTACACTTCTTTCTTTATCTTAATTTTAATTTATTTCTTTATCTTATACACTTCTTAATTTCTCAATATTTTCTTTCCTTTATCTTAGGTTGTACACTTCTTTCTTTGTAGTTTCTTTTCTTTTTTTCATTTCAATGGGATCGAGTTCTTTTTACTCATCTTTTTTTTTTCTATTTTTTTCTTTGTCTCAATTTGTACACTTCTTTCTTTATCATAATTTTAATATATATTAATGATTAATTTATATTTTTTTTGTCTTAATTTGTACTCTTAATAAGTTACTCCCTCCGTCAATGAAATGTGGTCCATTTTTGTCATTTCGATCTTTACCCGAAATATAGTACATTTTCTTTTTTCTCATTTTTGGTGAGTGGAGCAAACTTTTAACTAACTCCTTACACTCACATTCTATTATAATTTGCTAATATATAAACATGGAACTCATATTTCACTAACTTTTTTTCACTCACTTTTTTCCACATTTCTTATACGGGTCAAATATGTATAACATTTTGCGAATAGAGGAAGTATATCATTATTTCGCACCCCTGAACCAAATATCCTGGATACGCCACTGCCATAATCTATTAATCCATTTTTTTTTCTTCTATCAATCTCTTATTTTAATAATTTTGTAATATTAAAATCTTTGTCATTTCAAAAAGTGTTTTTTTTTTGGCGGTTGGAGTGAATAATACTCCCTCCGTCCCATAAAAGTTGAGTCGTATTCCTTTTTAGTCCGTCCCAATAAAGTTGAGTCATTTCCTTTTTTAACAAAAGACAAAACATCAAATCACTCTTACTTTATTCCATCATTTACTTTACTCTCTCTTATCTTTCCTATTTTTTTCATCTCTCCTATTTATTTAATATAAATTCTTAATCTCCGTGCCCAAAAGTTTTGTCTCAACTTTTATGGGATGGAGGGAGTATTTTGTTTGAAAATATCTTCATCGAGATTATTCTTCTTGGAAGTTGGATCCACTTCACACTTAATCCACCATAGTTATTATTTCGAGGCGACAATATTAGATTAAATTATGCCATCGAAAATCCCAATATAAGCTTACTAAACTTTTTTTTATTATTAGTTTATTGTTCTTTGTCAGGTAGTGGTTGATTGATTAACTTTTTATTGCCCCCAATTAATTAAATTATGCTGGGTTAGGTGTGGCTGAGTCATCTTAATTTGTTAATTTACGTAAAGTTAAAGACTAATTTATAAAGTTAAAGTTAAAGGAGACTAATTTATGTAAAGTCTGTGCCAATCAATTTTTTTTAATTTTCTTCCCAATCAATTTGACCATAAGTCCACGAATTTGTAGTTGAAATCCCATCCAGACTGTGAAAGATCTCACACACTTATTCACAGTCGCCGACGAAGATAAGAAGAAATAATCGCAAAAGGTATTTTCTCTTCTTTGAATTGTTTCAAATTCACCATGTTTATGATTATGTTGTTTTACATAGCATATAAATCTCAATCAAAAGCCTTTCAAGTTTGGGAACTTGCTTTATATTCTTAAGTTTTTTTATTTGTTGCTTCATTTTTGGGACCAAATTCAAATATGATTTGGATCTTGATTATAATTTTTGAGATCCAGATCCATTTAAATTTATAATATAATTTTAATGTTGATTTGTTTTGGTCCTTTTGGAAGTAGAGTTATACCAAGGAATATGACTATA